>NC_028637.1:53829041-53830516 GCF_001406875.1 Solanum pennellii
TTTCCTATGCCCTTCATGGATCAGATGTTGGATAGACTTGCCGGAAAAGGGTGGTACTGTTTTCTTGATGGATATTCGGGGTATAATCAGATTTCTATTGCACCAGAAGATCAAGAGAAAACCACTTTTACTTGTCCATATGGGACCTTTGCGTTCAGAAGAATGTCGTTTGGGTTGTGCAATGCACCCGCCACATTTCAGAGATGTATGATGTCGATATTTTCTGACATGGTGGAGGATACTATAGAAGTTTTTATGGATGATTTTTCTGTGGTTGGTGATTCATTCGAGCGGTGTTTGACCAATTTATCTGAGGTCCTTAAGATTTGTGAAGACTGCAATTTAGTACTAAATTGGGGAAAATGTCATTTCATGGTAAAAGAGGGTATTGTTTTGGGTCATCGCATTTCAGAAAAGGGCATAGAGGTTCATCGAGCTAAAGTTGAGGTAATAGAGAGACTTCCCCCACCGATTTATGTGAAAGGTGTGAGAAGCTTTCTTGGGCATGCAGGTTTTTACCGGAGATTCATCAAAGACTTTTCAAAGATTGCACTTCCATTGTGCAAACTGCTGGAGAAAGATTGTAAATTTTGTTTTGATGAATCCTGTCTTAAAGCATTCAGTGAGCTAAAAGAAAAAATTGGTATCTGCGCCTATCATTATTTCTCCGGATTGGAACAATCCATTTGAGGTGATGTGCGATGCTAGTGGCGTGGCGCTTGGTGTAGTATTGGGACAGAGAAAGAACAAAATCCTTCACCCCATTTACTATGCTAGTGAAGCCCTAAATGAAGCTCAGAAGAACTACACAGTAATCGAGCAAGAACTCCTTGCAGTAGTCTTTGCTTTTGAGAAATTTCGCTCCTATTTACTAGGTACTAGAGTTATAGTGCATACTGAACACTCAGCATTGAGATATTTGATGGTAAAGAAGGATGCGAAACCTAGGCTGATTCGTTGGGTATTACTGCTACAAGAATTTGACTTTGAAGTGATGGATAGAAAAGGAATTGAAAATCAAGTTGCTGATCACTTGTATAGTCTAGAAGATGAAGCTATGAGAGAGTTAGGGGATAGACTGATATTGATGATACTTTCCCCGATGAGCATGTATTGGCTGCTTCACAAGACTTGATCCCATGGTTCGCAGATTTTGCGAACTATCTTGCTAGTGATATTGTTCCACCAGACTTGTCATTTCATCAAAGAAAAAAGTTCATGTACGATGTGAAGAAGTTCTTTTGGGATGAACCATACTGGTATAGGAGTTGTGCCGACGGGCTTATTCGGCGTTGTGTGCCAGAATGTGAGATGTTGAGTGTGTTGGAGGCATGCCATTCCTCACCCGTTGGTGGACATCACAGCGGTATCCGAATCGCTCATAAGATATTACAATGTGGTTACTATTGGCCAACTCTTCATGAAGATGCTCATGAGTTTGCTAAAGCATGTGACAGATGCCAACGAGATGGCGG
>NC_028637.1:53832383-53833588 GCF_001406875.1 Solanum pennellii
TGACGGACACCTACGACGGACCGTCGTACCTGTGACGGTCCGTCCTGCACATACCGTCATACTAGTCGGAGACTCTCCTTCAGGGTTCTCCATATATACATAGTCTAAGTAAGACACGACGGAACCCTATGACGGTCCATCATAGTCACGACGTGCCGTCACCACGCCCGTCGTGTGTCTCTGTTACAATAGAAATGTCATATTATTTTAATTTTTTTTCTCTGGTTTTGCTTGTCTTGTTTGCCACTATTCGTACTAATATTGATCCTTTACAGGTACTATCTACTATGGCACCCAAGCAAGATCGAATCTATGAACGCAGGCGATCGAAGTCTGTCGCCCCGTCTGCCCGCATGGTCATTGGCTCTGATGATGAGCGTGACCTCGAGTATGTGCCCCCAGGCACTTCCACCCCTTCCCGTGCTTCACGTGCCACCAGAGCCACACCCAACAAGGTGGCGTCCGGCGTAATCACAGCCTCCCAGTCTGATGAGGAGCGCACACTGACCGGCACACCTTCCGGGTCAGCCACAAATGAAGAAGGAGCGTCTGGATCCTTAGGAGCTTCGTGGTCGGAGGAAGCCTCTGACTCTGCTAAGGTTCCCGCACCTACCACCGCTGCAGCGTCGGCCTCGTCTGATGAGGCTGACAGTTCGGAATCCACACCAGGATCACCAGCTCATGCCCTCACCCCGGCTACTGACCAGCCCAACCGGTGGTGTGTCGACGGGCAATTTCAAGTCTACTCCGATGCCAAGTTCCTGAACGACAAAGGAGTTATGACTCGAAAACTCACATTGGAGCGGCGGGTCCTTACAGGGAGTCTCCCGACGATGCCTGAGATCCACAATCTCTTCACCAGGCATCGCCTGGAGTGGACAGCACGTCCGTTGGGACGTTACAGTGAAGAAATGGTCCGAGAGTTCTACGCATCCTACGTAGCAACTCTCCAATCACAGATTGATAGGCGGACTGCCCCCGCCAAACATCCGTCGGTTTCTATACGGCGAGGGTGTTGATGCTACTAGGACCCCTCTCACTGCCGAGTTTGACTACCGATGGCAGCTTGTTAAAGATGGCCAGTTCCTGCGCGAGCCATCGCTGAGAGAGACCACCAAGAGGTGGATGGCCCTGCACCTGTCAGTTGATGGAGAGGGTGCCGACTGGGTGACCGAGCCAAAGGGGGCCATCAAGAAGGCCAACCT
>NC_028637.1:53833971-53868407 GCF_001406875.1 Solanum pennellii
CAGAAGAGCGCCTAGAGCGGAAAATGGTCCAGTATACAGAGCGGAAGATCGCTGAGGTTCACCAGTGCTTGGACACCTTTGAGTTGCGGGTGCTAGCCCGGCCAGACCCTCCGGTGGATGTGTCGACTCTTCAGGCCGCGGTCGACAGTCTTCGCGCAGATATCGACACGATCTTAGAGGCTAGGGTGCCGGAGTCTGAGGCCCCTTCTGTCGAGCCTGCTGAAGACACAGTGTTGGCGGCCCTATTCGCCACCTCAGAGATTCCACCACCTCCCCCTCGAGAGCATGCCAAGAGGAGTAGGGGTCGAGTAGAGGACGAGGCGCGAGCACAAAAGAAGGAGCGCCGTGAGATGGAGGCTGCAAGGAGAGCCTCACTTGCTGAGGAGGCGGCGCACCAGATGAGAGTAGGAGAGTTAGCGGCTGGGGCGTCTAGCTCCCGAACTGTGGAGATAGCGGGAGGCACTGCTGATAGTGTGGTTGTTGCTGAGGACACCACTGAGGGTGTCCAGATTGCAGAGGACGTGGGGTCCGGGGAACCGGACCTACCAGCTTGCTGATCGACAGCGCTTTGCGCCACAGGTTTGCTTCACCTACCACTCTAGTATTTAAATTTTTTATGCATTGGGGACAATTGCATGTTTTTTTTTGTTGGGGGTGGGGTAAATGGAAAGTGAGTGCTAGGGTAAAGTCTGAGTAGCCCAATTCACTATCCTCTTTTGGGGTTTTCTTGCCTGTGTTCTTTTTCCCCAAACGACTGATTACTTTTTCTGTTAAACCGGCATGTCTATATCTTTTGTACATTTTTAATTCTGGAGCATGATGGCTAAAATGATATCCTGATAAACTGGAAAATGATGCACGACTAGGCATAGTTACTGATAAATGTATGGCTCTAACATGACATAGAGGTACACCATTGCATTACCCTAAGTCTAAAATTCGAACTAGGTGTCTGATAATCTGGTACAGTGATGAGATGTCAAGTGAGTGTGAGGAAGATTTGAATAGTCCACTATTTGTACTGAGCTAGAACTTGCCTGGTTAGTCCTGCTATAAGTAAGCTGTAATAGACAATTAGGAAAAGATCATAGGCCCTTATTCAATATAGCCCATATTTAGCCATAAATAAAAGAAAACCAAATGAAATTTATCCTTCTTTGATCCAAATGAACTGAGCTTAAATTAGACCTTTCTTTTTCACCCCAACTGATCTTTTCTGGGAACAATGTGTTGGTCCTGGTCCCTCCTTGGACATGTGCACCTCAGCTTATGCCAAAAGCATAAGTTGAGGGTGGCTAATGCAGTAAACAACCTTCGTTATGGCCCTGACCCAACTTTGGGTATTGTGTACCTTTACTCATGGCAAAGCCATGAGTTGAGGGTGGCTATTATGAGGAATGCTTTGGAAAGTGGGGTTGAAAGAACAAAGAGAAAGAAAGAACCAAAGTAAAGTGACTCAAGAATTATTTGAAAGATAAGTAAAGAAAAAGAAAAATATACAAAAAATACAAGCAAGAAAAGAAGAGAGTCACGTACACAAATGAAGAAAGAAGAGAAAATAGCAAGGTGAAAGAATATGAGAAACTGGGCGAGATAAAATGATAGAAAGTGGTATGTTTAGCCGATATGTCAAGGAGGGCAAAAAGTCACTAAAGTATACCTAAATATACCCTACCTAACCCTGAGCCTATGTTACAAGCTAAGAAAGTCCTATCGTGATCCTAAGGGTTGTATAGCGAACTTAAGGCAGTGAAAATAAGGGCAAGCTTATGGCAATAGGTATGAATGAGTGTGACTTTGTTCTGAGAGCGAGTGTTGAAAAGTAATCCTTATACTCAAACTGAAATCATTGTGTGAAAAATGAGGATTTTGTTCTAAAGTGAGGACACTAGTTGCAATACCGGAATTGTTAGCACCTCGGTGAGAAATTGAAGAGGATAGGTGTTAATGCATGGTGAGTCTGTGTCATGTTCTGATCCCACAAAATTTAAAGCCTAATAGTGATAGCATGCATAGATTTGATGAGATTAATCGGGATTGATAGCCAAATGATTGCAAAGGATAAAACATGGATACTATTGTACAAAGATTGTGTAGTGAGTCATAGTGCGTCGCTTGAGGACAAACAACGAATTTAAGTTGAGGGTGTTGATATACCGTGGTTTCACGGTATTATTAATACTTTTTCCTTAAGTTTAGTGTGTCCAAAAGCCTTTTTGTGCTAATTTTTATATAAGTTTCTCTTTGTTTTGCAGGAAATCTGTCCAAAGCTGAATGCGGAGATTTTGAGCGAAGAAATGCAGAAGAGACCACCTACGGAGCTTATGACGGTCCGTCGTGCTTGTGACGGTCCGTAGGTGGCAGCGTAGTGCAGCTGCTGAAGGAAGATGGGGAAGTCTGACCAAGTGTGGGGTTACGAAGCTTGTGACGGTCCGTCGTGTCTATGACGGTCCGTCCTGCAGGTTCGTCATGAAGTTCAGAGAAGTAATCCCAGTACCCATATTCCAAGATTTTAAGTGTTTTGGAACGAAGACCCTCGACGGACCGTTGTGCCTGTGACGGTCCGTCATACTTGCCGTCGAGGGTAATGAAGAGAGCAGCAGAAGAAATTGCACAAGTATGGGACGACGGAATCCATGACGTCCCGTCGTGACCACGACGATCCGTCGCGAGGTCCGTCGACCCAGCCGCGTTTTGACAGATTTCCAGCAAATAGAGTCCTTGTTTAATTAGGTTTTTATTTTCTATAAATAGTTCGAAAAACCTCGTTTTTGAGGTTAGACTCTGGATTATTTGGTTAGGCCCTTGATTATTGTTAGACTCTTGATTATTTTTAGACTCTTTGTTAGACTCTTGATTATTTTTAGACTCTTGTTAGACTCTTGGTTATTTGAGCTTATTTTGTGGATTAGACTTGGTGATTATTGTTACACTTTTGGAGAATCTTTAGTCTTCAATTAATTTCAGTAATTGATTGTTGGTGATTTTTGTTGATTAATCAAGTGAACTTTTGGATTTTACTCTTTCTCATTGAAGTAAGTACATGAATTCTTATATCATATATTTGAATATTGTGATTATGACTATGGGTAACTAAACTCCATAACTAGGGTTGTGGGAACCATAGGCAAATAATGAGGTAAAACCTAACTAAAATAACAATTCTAGAATAGTGTCTTGCATGTATTAATAATTCTTTCGCTTAGAAGTCTTTTTAACGGATGGCCAACGTTAGAACTCGCCTTAATGCTACTTGCCGGACCAAGGAGGTAGATAATAGGAAAAGAATTATCAACATAGATTTAGTGTATACTATCTAATAGGCTAGTATTGATTGGTACGAGGTAATAACTTAGTCAAATATCGAATACGATGCTTAATATGAGGTAAAGATAAGGGTTAGGATAGCAACACACGTAGCCGGACCAAGGTGCGGAGTGAGATTTTCTAGATGCCGGACCAAGGATTTAGAAATACATAACTTATCACTTTGCATGCAAGATACTAGGAAAGAATTGTTATAGTTAGAATTATCAAGTTATGAACCTGTGGGGAACACGTAAACCCTAGTTACTTTGATTAATTGATTAAAATCCAACATTCAAAGCTGTTAAGTGTCTCTTTCAATTTCGTTAGTTATTTTCACTCATTTAGAAATAGAAACCCCCCTTTTATTGTTTTTACTTTCCAAGGAAGTCATTGACCAAACAATAGTAATAACAAGTTGAAGTTAAGTCTAGACTATTTTCCTCGTGGGAACGATCCCAACCTCACTAGTTGGGTTATTTACTTGACACGACCGCTTTACTTCTTATTTGAGAAGTAAGTTTGAGCGTATCAAGAACACATATAATACATAAGCATATATTCTTTAAGACAATAGCATATTCAACACAAAACCAACATCATCAAGTATAACCAAGTCAACATGTTTAATATCATATTAGAACCATAGCCAAAGAAACTCCAACATCATGTTACAACAACAAAGCATGTATTAGCGTTCGTAACATAACAACATATACAAGACCCTCACTCATAACCCACCATCAAGTCTACAAGTACAATGACCAAGTAAAGCACCATAACCTTACTTAACCAAGTAAAACCAACCAAGGATCATAAGCAATGCCTGACATCACATAACATAGCATCAAGAGTAGTCAACATCATGTTTAGCAATATTTACCAATAGCAAGTTCATACATGAAACCAACATCATATAGTATCATCAACATGTAAAGTCAACATATGCATATCATACACTTTATAAGATCATAAGAACATCCTTCTAACAATTCCCTCAAGGCTAACTAGTGCAATGCATAGGTAGAGTCCCATACCCCTACCTAGACTAAGTCTAACCCCTTAAGTCATCCTAGTTAGAGCTCACTTTATTACTTAATTTTACTTTAGAGAACACTTTCCTTAACCGACATAGAACACATAATCTAATGTGAAATCCGGTGTCATGAAACCCTACACCGAAAGAAGGTGGACTACTTGTCAAGGTAGTACGAAAGCATGGATATAGCATCTAGGTGGATCCACTAGCCGGTATTCCTATGGGGGAAATATAGTTCAAGAACTAGGAGATGTACTTGGGACCTTCTTATGCCTTTGGCATTATAGTCTCCAATCTCATGACTACAATAGTGAACCTACCTTCCCTACTTGGAAAGGGAAACTCCTCACTACTAGTTCACTCGGTGCTAAGCTAGAGTCCCTTTTAAAATGTCTTTCCTTAACAATTATAACTTAGTTTAGGTCATAGGAGAATAGATCCTCGTATAGTCATGGTCAATAGGAATTGCATGAGAATACCTTTCATTACAACCCTCATATGTGAGATAATCACATTAACATCATCATATCATAGTAAGGCACATATGTATTTCATAACCAACATTATATCATTACATCTTAAGCATAATATCACAATCACATAATCAAGACATTTCAATTGCATCATAATACTATACCTACTTAATTCAATTACAAAACATACTTCATTGAACTTCATCACCAAGTACAAGCCATCATAATTGAAGTAAAGGTTTAGGACAACAAAGACTTACCCAATCTCCTTCAAAAGCCATCATCATGGTCTTACCATCAACCAAACAATTCCATCCAATAATAGGTGTAATAACATCAGTCAATAGTAATTAACACAATAGCTAGGTCCACTACATCATACAATTCAATTCCATTGGGGTCAATTCATCAGCTCTTCTACAATAATAGATTAAACATCAAAAACTACCATAATTGAAAAATAATACATCATAATATAACCATCATAAATAATAATAATCATAGACAATACAATTTAGAACATCAAATTCGTATAAGGAAGAAACCCATATGAAATCATCTTTTCGAAAACCAATTTTGGAAGAACTCTTTGGGGAAATGAATCCCAAAGGTAAGAGTTCCATACTTGGTTAATTGTTGAGGATTGACGGAGAAAAGAACACTTCTTGCTATATTAGAACCCTTAGACCTTGGTCTTCTCTGGAGTTTCCTTGGGAGAGAGAAAGTAGAGAGAAGGAAGAGCAATTTGGATTTGGGAATTTGGCGATGTTAAATTGAGTTTAGTCTTAGGGTAGGTTATATAATTAAATTAACAAACCTAATTAACTACCCCCTAATTACTAATTAAACCCCTAACTAACTAACTAACTTAATTAAATGAAGTCTTTAAACATAACAACAAAATTGTTGGCTGACCTATGAGACCTCGACCTACGATCTATAGGTTAGTCGACGCTCATGCCCCCCAACCGTCATGCACATCCGTAGTTTTGTCAGAGAGTTTGAAATTCGGCCTTTTCATGAAAATGGTTAACTGTTCAACGATGGAGGAATTAACGTCCGTCGTTCTACCTACGCCCCATCGATGGCAAGCGTAGGTAGCTAATGCCAGCACTGCCTCATTTGGCAGGTTTGGGTCAAAATGAGAGGGTCCTCCTCAAGGATCTCTAGGGTGGTACTTGGGGAGTCGTACAATAACTTTTTGACCCTAAGACTATTTTAATATGTGTTAGACACATTTTCACCAAATTTCATCAAATTCCGACTCTTAAAACCCTGTGAATTAGGCTAAGGCACACTAGAACCTTTTGCTCCAGTCTCCGGACGTCATGGACGTTTCTTAGTGTTTTGACTCTAAAACTTCCTAAATGATTTTTCTACATTATTATTGACCTTAAAACAATATTAAAAACCTTATACACTCATGTGAGGCTCTAGATTAGGTCTCAGATTTTCGTAGTGTTACAATAAGCTTCTTCCGAAATTTGTACCCTCAAATTATCAACATCCGTTACACACAATCTACCTTGGTACCTAAGTACACCCCCCTTTGGGAGAATGACTCATTAAAATTACCATGGACGAATTCTTTCAACTACATCAATAAAGGATCAAAATGTTGTTTTGACTTGACCTCAACCACTAAAGACAGTTTGGAGTTATGATGGACCATAAAACCACCATTTGGAGAATCTTCAAATCGAACACCAAATCGATCCAACCTATGAACATCCCTCACTAGTTCCTTCTCATATTCTTCCACATGGGGCACACTATCCATAGTCATACGACTTAGAGCATCCGCTATCATGTTGGCCTTGCCGGGGTGGTAGAGAACACTCATGTCGTAATCCTTCAATAGTTTCAACCATCTTATTTGTCAGAGATTCAACTCCTTTTGAGTAAACACAATTTAAAGACTCTTGTGGTCGGTAAATACATCCACATGTACTCCATAGAGATAATGCCTCCATATTTTTAAGGCAAACACCATGAATGCTAATTCAAGATCATGACTTGGGTATTCTTCTCATGCACCTTGAGTTTCCTGAGGAATAATCTATCACCTTACCATGTTGCATAAGGAAACAACCCAAAACCACTCGGGAAGCGTCAAAATACTCTAAAAAACCCTTGGTACCCTCCAGTAATTTCAACACCGGAGCGGAGGTTAGCTTATCTTTTAACTCTTGGAAGCTTCTTTTAGCCTCCGACCACTCAAACTTACCTTTTTTTGAGTTAGTGTTGTCAAAGGAGATGTAATAAATGCAAACCCATCGACAAACCTTCTATGATACCCGGATAGGCCCAAGAAACTTCTAATATCGGTTGGAGCCAAATGTCTAGGCCAATTCTTAACTGCTTCCGTCGTTCTCGGATCGATCTCTATACCCTCACTTGAGATGATATGACCAAGAAACACAATCAATATCAACAAAAATTGGCACTTACTATACTTAGTAAATAGTTAGTGTTCCTTGAGGACTTGCAATACCACCCTCAAATGGCGCATATGCTCAGTCCTCAGTCTTAGAATACACCAAGATATAATCAATGAAGACAATTACAAAGGCATCAAGGTAATCCCAGAACACTCTATTCATATGGTCCATGAAAGCCGTCGGGGCATTAGTTAACCAAAATGACATGACTAGGAACTTATAATGACCATTCCTAGTTTGAAAAGCCGTTTTGGGAATATCTTCACCTCTCACCCCAAGTTTGTGACATCTCGACCTCAAATCAATTTTAGAAAAGTATCTTGGCCCTTGATGTTGATCAAATAAATCATCAATCCTAGGGAGAGGGTACATATTCTTTATGGTGACCTTATTGAGTTGACAGTAATCAATGCACATCATAGGGGACCCATCCTTATTTTTCACAAATAACACTGGAGCACCCCATGAAGAAATGTAAGGTCGAATTAAGCCTTTGTCTAGTAAATCTTTGAGTTGGGCCTTCAACTCTTTCAATTCAGCCGGAGCTATCTGATAAGGAGGAATTGAAATGGGGTTCATATCCGGCAATATGTCATTATCAAAGTCAATTTCCTATACGGGAGTAATCCTTGGCAAGCCACGGAAAAGACTTCTGGAAAGTCCTTCACTACGGGGACCGACTCTAAAGGAGGAGTTTTGGAGTCTAGGTCCTTGACCCTCACAATGTGGCAGAGACAACCTTTAGAGATCATCTTACAATCTTTTAGAAAATAATTATAGGACCTCTAGGTGTTGAATATCCCCCTTTATACTCTAAGACGAGTTCATTAGGAAAACCGAACTTGACTACCCTTGTTGTACAATCTATGGACGCAAAGTAAGCATGCAACTAATCCATTTGCAAGATGACATCAAAATTGACCATATCAAGTTCTACCAAGTCTACCTTAGTAACTCTACTGGGCAACATTATAGAACAATTCCTATAGACTCTTTTAGCAATAATCGAGTCATCTACGGAGGTAGTAACCGAAAATGGTTAAATTAAGATATCGGGAAATGTATCAAACTTCATGGACAGTAAGGAGTCACAAAAGATAATGTGGCACCGGGATCAAGTAAAGCATAGACGTTAATAGCAAAGACCTATAACATACCGGTGACAACATTGGGAGATTCTTCTTGATCACCCCTAGAACGGAGAGCATAGAAGTGGTTCTTCATTGGAGCATCATAATTAGATACACTTGCTTGAGATTGACCACTCCTCTTCTCTTGACCCCTTACATTTGGACTATCCCTCACCTTGTGGCTACTCTTACCACAACCAAAGCATTTATCTGTCATAACTAGACATTCACCTACATGCTTCTTACCACACTTGGTACGAGTAGGTTTCTTGCTTGGTGAATAACCACCTATTCCCTTTTGGGAATTAGGGTTAGACACCCTATCATCACGACACTTGGGAAACTTAGAAGGAACTTGATTGGAGAAACTGTTCTTGAACCATTGTCTTGAATTTCCAACCTTCCCTTAGAAGTAACTCCCTCATAAGACTTGGCCTTCCTAGCATCCTTAATCTTCCTCTTAAGCCTACTCTCTTCCACTTGTTGATCATGTACAATCAAATGAGAAATATCCATGTTGTCATGGAGCATCGCCGAAAAACACTCTTCAACCAAATCATCAAGACACTTCTATCATAAAATGGTTAATTTCATCCCTCGGGTTTTCAACCAAAGAAGACTTAGGCAACTTAGTGAACTTCAAAGACTACTAAAGTACACTCATACCTCCTTGACGAAGGTTGATGAATTTTTCAACTTTATCCTCCCTTTTCTCCTTGGGAAGAACCTATCAAGAAAAGCCTTTCTAAACACCTCACAACCAATGGGACCCGATCTCAAAGCCCTATTGTCCTCCATTGAGTATACCAAGTTTGAGCCACATCCTTGAGTTAATATGCGACTAGATCGGCTTTCTCATTTGAACTCAACCCCATATCATACAAGATCTTTTAGACCTCATCAACAAAGTACCTCAAGCGAGAAGCCATGCTACTAGCATTTTGATGCACACGGGGTCCAACTTCCTTGTTTGCTTGAGTCGTCATGGCTTGGACTTGAGTATCTACAACTTGGGATTGAGTAGTCATAGATTGAGACAAACTTAGAAAATCCAACCTTATCTCTCCATCCGTCATAGTCAGAGGAATGAACGCAGCTCGGCAACCTAAATGAACTTGTTCTTGAGGCGGAGCTTGATTGCCCTGTGGAGGAGCTTGGTTTTCTTGGGGAGGAGCTCCTGCATTGGCAATATCTTCTTCGACCCTTCTTTCGGGTGCCTTTCTAGTAGTCATATCCTATAACCACAATAAGAGGGTTAGATTAAAAAGGACACACAAAGTTAAGAATCTTGAGGCACGACATAGGATTACCACGAAGATGAGAAACCTAAGCATCACATAACATCTCATTCATAAGTGTGGAGCCTTCACAATTATGAACAAGACTCTATATAGATGTGGTTTAGTGCGACATCAAACCTAGGGTTTCTTAACCTAATGCTGATACCAAGTTTGTCCCAACCGGGGAGCACCCATAGACCTAACCGGCGTCTTCGTCCTCGAAGAGGACTTAGACTATCCCTTAGCATTCATCAATACTTGTCAAAGGTAAAAAACTGTGGAAAATTTAAAACTTTAACATAGTGAAGTGTACTTAGACTTCTCACATATCATATAGGGAGTTTACATAGACTCCTTATTTAATAAGTATACATAGACTTCTCGTTTATCATAGGCAAATCATATAAAAGTCTAATATCTTGTCTTACATATAAACCATCTAAAGAGTAAAACATTTGGACATAGGTATTACAAGTACAATATTCTATATATAGGCTTACATCAATAGTCTCAAGAAATAAGGGTAGGAATAGATGTTTTTAGACATGAAAATCCTACTAAGATAGAAAATGGCACCATCCTCGAACATTGAGGACTCACCAACAACTTGGGAAATATGTCCAAGTCTTCTTGCATTTGGCCTCAAATCACCTCAACGGCCCGAACCTACATATAAGTAGAAATATAAAGAATATGGGTTAGTACAACCACGTGTACTAAGCATAGAAACATATGCATATAAAACCATTTGAAGACATGCATAAAAAGGACAATTTCTTTAGAAACATGCTAAGTCATTCTGAAAACCTTTATGCACACACACAAAAGCATATACAAGACAAGGATCACAACAACATAAGATGTGTTCATAAACAAGAACAACATCATCATATAGTCATCTCAACATTTCATATTCATTAGTTCATATCATCAACATACAAGACCCTTACCAACAATCTCATCCCAAGCCTACAAGTGCAATGATCATGTGAAACCCCATAACCCCATATAATCAAGTAAACAAGAAAATGAACCATAAGTAATGCCTTGCTTCATATAAATACCATCATGAGTAGTCATCATTATGTATATCAATTTCTACCAATACCATGTTCATTAAGTGAAGCCAACATCATATAAAATAAACATATATACATTTCATGATATCATAAGTGCATAAAGAACATAAGAACAACCTCGTAGGACTCCTCTCAAGGCCAACTTGTGCAATGTATAGGTAGAGTCCCATACCCTTACCCACTCTAAGAAGAACCCCTTAAGTCACCCTAGTTAGTTTTCATCTTCATTACTTCATTAATTCATTTTACTTTTGAGAACAATCTCCTTAACCGACAATAGGCCATGTGAGCTAAACATGGAATACGATATCATAAAAACCCTACACCTAAAGAAGGGGACCTACCTGCCAAGGTAGAACCAAAGTATGAACATAGCACTCTAAGTTGATCCACTAGCTAGTATTCCTTTGAAGGAAACATAGTTAAGGAACTATGAGATATACTAGAGACCCTCTTTATGCATAATTGCATTGTAAAATATCCATCTCATGAGAACCATTGTGAACCTACCTTCCCACATTGGGAAGGGAGACCTCTCATATCTAGTTCACTCGGTGCTAAGCTGAAGTCCCCTTTTGAAATCCCATTAAGTCATTTTTAATCATCAAAACTTAATATAAGCCATAAGAGACTAACCCCTTGTATAATCATGTCATTAACTCATTAGGTATTAGATGAGAACTTCATTTCATCACAAACCATCATTGGTGAGATCATCATATTATAATCATATCATAATAACGCACACAAGAGAATCACATTCAAACTTTCATGATCATACCCCTATCAAGATCTCACAATCCATCATACTCGTAATATGTCATCATAATCATCATATTATCATCTTCTTAGTCTAATCACATAGTCATACTTCAATTGAATATCATCATAAATAATACACCATCATTATTGAACTAGAGAACTCATATTCATAAAGGCTTAACAATAGCCTCCAAGCATCACCTTCCATATCTTACCATAAATTCATAACAATTATACAATGATCCACTCATAATAATCATAATATATTGAATAATAATCATCATAATATATTGAATTTAACAATAACATAAACAATTCCAACAACCCTAATCATCTACGAGTCGAATTCATAGCTAGGGTTAGGGAAAAGGGTTCAATCATGAATCTTTCATGAAAACTAGGTCAAAGACTAAGAAATACAACAAATATACCATTTAAAATCATAATATATCAAAATTAATCAAATTAATTCAACATCAAATCAATTGGAAAGCTCATTTACTAAATTGCAAGAAAACCCATCTTTTAGACATCATTAGAAATCAATTTTGAAGAGTCTCTTAGGGAAAGAGTTCCCAAGAGTGAACAACTTCCATACCTTAATATTTCCTTGAGTAATATGGTGCAAATGTGTGTATTTTTATCCCTAGTGAACCTTGAAGCTTGGTATTCAATGGGATCTTGGAAAAGGACAGAAGTGGGTTTGGGAATAATAGGTGTTGAGTTAGTTTAATGAGGGTTAGTCCTTATATAGTCCCCCTAACTAACTTTATTTACCACCCCTTAACCCTAAATTAATTAATTAACTAAATAACTAATTAACTCCCTAAACTAAAAACTTGGCGGTTGACCGAAGTACCTAACGACGAACCCCCACCTATGGGGCGTCGATCAAACAACGACCTCGTACTGGCAAGGCGTCGTTTGTTTTACAGAGTGTGTTTTTGGAGAATTTTGGGAATAAAATAAGTATGTACCTACGACACCATTGACGGGCAGTTGACCCATCGACAGCTCATCGTATGGTCCTTCGTTTGGCCACTGTCAATTTGACAATTTTGGGTCTAAATGTAGGTTCCTCTCCAAGGACCCTTAGGGTGGTCCATGGGGATTTGTACCCATACGGTTCGATTCTAAACTCACTCTAAGACATGTTTAGTACCTTTTTACCTAATTTCACTGAATTTCGACTCTTAAAACTCCTTGAAACATGCTAAGGCACACTAGCCTCAATTTCACTAGCCTCCGAACGTCATGGTCGTTTCTTGACGTTTTGGCTCTAAAACATCCTAATTGGTTCCAATACATTAGTTTAGACTTATAAATATTGTTTTAAGTCTTGGTTCATCATGTGAGGCTCTGGACTAAGTTATGAACTTCCAAAGTGTTATATTTCTGATAGACACAAGAGTATTGCCAATAGTATTGCAAAGGTTTACAATCATGCTCATCACGGATATTGCATGAGACACCTCGCTGAAAATCTTCGGGTAGATTACCAATGTGGAGATTACCTCTATCTATACTACAACGTGACAAAGGCATATTCTTTGGAGGAGTTCAACAATCATTTTTTGGAATTCAAGGATAAATCCCTCGAGGCAAACTTTGTCATTGAGCATGATGTTGGTTTTGGAAAAAAGATCAGAGCACATTTCCCGGACAATATGTATGATGTGATGACTACAAATATTGTCGAGTCACTTAACTCTACGTTGATAGACGAGAGAGAGTACCCCATTGCATCCATATTTAATTCGATTTCTAAGAGATTTGAGAACTTTTTAGGGAGAGTCATACATATGTACTTAAATCAAAGGGTAATAATATGGTGCCGACTACCGAAAGGATCACAGAAAAATGATCGAGGGTGACTCCTTGTACTAGAGAACATAATTGGAGATAAAAATCAATTCATCGTGTTCGGTTCAGGTTCTAATTCCACTGTTAACCTAATAGAAAAGTTATGTTCTTGTAGGGAATATGACTTAGTCAAGATACCATGCGCTCACGCAATGACTACTTTGAGATTGAAGCATGGCGATGAGTCTGGTATGAGCATCTACGAATATTCTTTGTCTTTATATAAAGCTAAAACGTACCTTCTTGTATACTCTGAATCTATCAATGTATTCCCTATCGAATCTGGATGGTGTGTGTCAGAAGAATTGCTAAGAGTGAATATTCTTCCACCCATTGTTGAAACGAAGCTTGGAAGCAAGAAAAGAAAATGTGTCAAGTGTGTCTGCGAGAATTTCAAAAGCAAAAGGAGGAACAAATGTTCAATTTGTAAGAGATCCAGTCACAAGAGAACCACATGTATGAACAACAACAAATCTTAGACATATTTGACTAATTATCTTTTTGTAACTAAGTTACTAGATGTGAAGGTGTTCTGTATTTTGGACCCCAATATTTTGGTCAGTGTAATGTCAATTGTCAAATTTATTCATGATCTTATATCGATGACATACATTTTATACACTGTCTATTACTGTTTATTATTAGGTCCACTCGTTGTGTATTAAGCTGTGTATAATTAATATATGGAAATTTATGGTAATGCAATGATTTTTCCCAAAATGTTTATTTTTATATTTTTTCCCCACTAAAACTCTGAATTTTCCTCATGTGTATTATTTTTAATGTCCTAAATAAAAAAAGACATGATAAATAACCTATGCATAACTAATCAAACTACAACTACTACAACTAATATACACTTCATCAAATAACATGTTAAAGAATTGTCAAAATATCAGACATTGACATTGAAAAAGTAGCAATTTGTACTTTGTTACCGCTGTAAAATTTGGATAACTATAACTAATACAAGTAATATACACTTCACCAAATAACAATTTAAAGAATTTTCAAATATTAGACGTTGAAATTGAAAAAGTTGAAATTGTACTTTGTTATCGCTTTAATATTTGGATAATTGAGTATAATCATTGTTGAATAAAATATAAAGATAATTAAGATTGTTTATACATGTTCATGTGTTTGGTGTATATTTTTACAACGACATCTACACTTCAACGGTAACAAGGTATATACGTGTCACGCCCGGGAGAACCCCCAGAAGTAACATGGCGTATTTGACCTCTCGGAGGTCTTATACAAGCCCATAGTTAACATTCATCGCATCGACATAGTAAATTTACCGGAAAATTTAAAAATATTTATAGCACCTCATATGCTAGAAACTTTACTTCATATACATATAAAATATAAGCCATAATACATATATAGACGCTAAATATCTTTGCCATCATAGACTCAATAACTTTGGAGTACAATGGGGACACGTCCCTTAAGACATAATACAAAACTACACAATATTTAAAGACTTTACAATAAACACATTAGGACATCCTTGGACTTAAGGATTCCTTTCCTTGAGCTTGGGAATCACCTATCAAGCTCTTCATCATTCAAGAAATCCTTTAAGCATCCATAACCTACACTTTGTGTAAAAAATAGAGAAGATGGGATTAGCACAAGAATGTACTAAGTATGGCAACCATGCAAAAACATGCATTTAAAAGGGACATTTTCTTTGAAATCATACTTCATGTCATTTTGAGTAAATCATCATAAAACCTTTATAAATAGCATATATATCATTTTCATACTTCATAGAAACACAATCAAATGACAAACATCATAGAAAAGCACATATAGAATTTAAGTCCAAATTGAGGTCACTTTAGAGTGAGCTCGTTCAACTTTACAGTGAACTCTTTGTTTTAATTCATTAGACTCCCAAGTAATCCTTTAGGGATACTTGGTGCAATGTATAACCTTAGGACCACAAGGAAAATCATACATATCATCTACACAAGACAACACATACCATCATAGAAGTGTAATACCATATAGACATAATGAAGTCACGACCTTCATCATATAGTCAACAAGATCAACATCATGCATAAAGACTCATATCATGCACATCTTCATAACAAGTAGACAAATACTACAATTTCATGCATAGGGAACATATAAATAGTGACATGCAATAGAACACCTTCCTAGAACTTCCTAAGGATCTACTTGTGCAATGTCTAGATGGGTTCATTACTTCCATCTATCCTAAGTAACCTCCCTTAAGTCATTCTATTTAGGGTCCTAGTCATTTAACTTCCATTTTACATTTTACTTTAGGGAAACTATAGCCTTAACCGACATAGACCATGTGATGCTAAACATGGAATCCGGTGTCATAGAACCCCATACTGAAAGGATGTGGTCTACCGGCCAAAGTAGAACCAAATATGACATAGCTTTCTAGGTGGATCCACTAGCTAGTATCCTATGGTGGCAACATAGTTATGGAACTTGGAGGTACATGTGAAAACCCTCTTTGTGCCAAAGTTAGGCATTGTATTTATTCACTTATGGAAACCCTATTTATGCCCATTGAGGCATTGTGGTTATACACCTCATGATATTTGTGGTGACCTACCTTCCTACCATGGGAAGGGACACACACTCATATTCAAGTTCACTCGGTGCTAAGCTAAGTTCCCTTTATTGAAAACCTTTATTATATTTTTACTTTATAAATCATAGGTTTAGGAGAGTCATCCCCTCATATGTTTAACTCATAGGTCATAGATGGAAGTTCATCAACCTAGATCATGTAAAGAATCCATTCACATGAACATAGCATATGTAAAGCATCATCTAGTTTAGGGTAAACATGAATACACCATTCAAGGCCCCTCTGTTAACTTGATCTTCATACATGTGTGTGTGTATACATATATGTGAGCAAACCTTTCACAAAACACATTAAGTCACACAAGTTCATATATCAATGAATGAGTCTATAGGCATAACTATATGAGCAATCCTTTCATATATACCCACTAAGACACTATGCACGTTCATACTTCATCCTTTCATACACATCATATTCATAACATGTTCACATATTCATCTTTCATATGCATAGAAACCAAACATAAGAACTATCCTATCAAGATACACATGTGCAATTTATAGACAAGGTCCCATACCCTTGCCAATACTAGTACACCTATCAAGTCATCCTAGCAAGGAATACATAACATACTTCACATACATATACTTTACATGCATAGTAGTAGACATTAGTGAATATGAGAACATCCTTTCATTTAGACACCATGACCTATACTACTTGTAACATGCATGTAAGTGAGAGTGTGTGTACATTGGTCAACATGTTCACATAATGGCTATAAATTACTCCTTGAGGCAGACACCCTCTTAGACCACATTATTCTTCCAAGAACATACCACACAACACATAATAGCATAGGAGGCAATACAATATAAATATTACAACCAAGGCTCCTAACTTTAGCTATTTACACTTTCATACAAGGGGTACATGGGTAAAGGCTACTAACCAATTTAACACATCAATGGCAGCACCTATACAATACCCTAACATGAATATACGCATGCTCATACAATGGCCACACAACTTAGATCACAACTAGATAGGAAGATAGGCACAATTACATCATAAGGTGATCATCTAAATCTCTAAATCATATATTCATCAATTTGCCTTCAAAGCCATGGTCAACACATATAAAATGAAAATAAAGTAAACACCTCCACCATAAGTGGACCATACCACACAATGCCATACAAAGTTTCATCAACCTTACCATAAAGAAATAGAGAAATAGCAGAGTAGAGGAAATAAGCATTCTTACCAACTCCTCAACCTTTGATCCTCATTGATCAATACAACTTTTTTACCAATAATTCACATATATGGAAGTATCTGAATGTAATTTAAACATATAAGAAACCATGTACAATTCGCTACAAGATAATACTATAACATAATACAACACAACAACATACTAGGAAAGTAGAATAACATAGATCATTAGCTAATTTCCCTTGCATTGATTTAGATTATATTTCATACATATTATAATTCTAAGGAATTATCTAAACCTGCATTTAACAATATTGAAATCATAATTACATACCTTCAAGATTAAGGTTACACCATAGGCATGTAGGCTTATCGATTTGCTAGAGTATAGAAGACTTTACCAATACTATGAACTCTCTAAGGCTTTGATAATCATTCATATTTTATCAAAAATACACTCATTGTGAAGTATCTAATTATATAAGAAATCAAGACGAAATCATGCTTCATCTAATGACAATTCGAGATTCATCACACACTTAGCTTTTTGACTTCATAGCCTAAAGGAATCTAGATAAATTCATGTAATAAGGATTTATACCTACAAAATTCATACATTATATCACCCTAAAACAGTAGCTACAGAAGTTCATACATAATCAAAACTCTACACAAGCGATCTCACAATCGACTTCAAGGCAACATGTAGAAACATAGGCTATTCATGTTCAAATCTTCATACATTGTTACTCATGGATCCTTCAACATAAATTCATGTAAATAACAGCATATAAAATCACTTCAATGTAATAGAATCATAATTCAATCGATAGCAATTCAAGATCATAAAGCCCATGCAAGGCTAAATCGTTTTGGTGATGAAGCATGGGTTCATCATGCAATTGGAGTAACATTCACGTTAAAAACACTGTATTAACTTCAACTAATCATGATTCAATCGTTGAAAACCTTTTTGGAAAGAACCCATGGAAGATTGAAGAAGAAAGTGTTTGATCATATTTTTCTCTTTTGAAATCTTTGAGAATGGCTCTCTAGATGAAAAGATAACTAGAGATGAAGATCACCATACCTTTGTCTAGTTTAAAACATCTGAAACTGGATGATTCATCCATAGAAAACCCATCTCCAAGAAGTTCTTGAGCTTCACCAACAATGGAGGTTTGAAGGGAAATATTTTTGGAAGGAAAGGTTTCAATCTTGTGAAAGGATTCTAGAATGGGTTGATAAGGTTTTTGATGACTTATATACACCCAAAAATAGATAAATAAACCTATTAGGGTCAAGTTAGAACGTGGTGTGAATTTCCCGTTCACCCCTTTAATGAAACAGACGCAGGCTGCCAGTTGCAGGCCACCTGCTACGATGGCAATAACGGAGCGTCGAGGCTATGATGGGTCGTGCCTGGCCTTAGTCGCCTATCAACTTAGCCAAAATTGGCTTAATATATGACCAAGTCATGTATCCCTTGACGATACCTGCTCGACGGGCTGTTGGTAGACCAACGATCCGTCGTTGGGTCCATCAATGGACACTGCCCAGGCAGTGTCTTAGGCAGCTTTGGGTCCTTCTTTTGGGGACTCTTGTGGGGCCTTTTAGAAGTCGTACCCGGACGTTTCCAACGTGATTACAAACCTTAAAAATTTATATACATTCCAAAAATATTTCATCCAAAACAAACACCTATAAGACGTCCAAAAAGCCTTGGCCCCAACATGACATACGATGAACGTCTTAGGGGCTATCTTTCGAACGCCTTGGACGTTTTTGGGCATTTGACCTCCAAACTTCACGAAACTTCGTATAAAAATATTAAACATAATTTAAAACCATTTAAAGACTTATTAGACTCATTTCATAAAAATTGAATCATGCATAGACACATGAGGCACATAAGCGACTAGTCATCGAACGTCTTAATCGTCCCTTGACGTTCGACTTCCAAATCACTTCAAACGTTGTACACTGCCGTATATCATATAATAAGACATTTTAAAACCTTATAACATCATGAAACACACATAAACACATATAACCACACATTAGGCATCTAGGTGTCTTAGTCATCGAATGTCTTAGTCGTCCCTTAACGTTCGACTTCCCATACCTCTAATATTTTAGCTACTGCCTATATACTATATTTTAAGCATATTAAGGACACTAGAAATTTAAGAAAAATATGTTAGTCTCTAGACACCTTATCTCATTTTCGAGGTCTTACAATACGGGTTGATATCATGATCCTCAAATGATCTATACTTCACCTATTAGAATATGACGCTTTAATATAGACCATTGCTAGTATAATTTAAACGGGAGGATGATTAAATAATATTAAACTATTTTATTGAAATTTATTCAATTAAATAAGTTTAAACAAATCATTTAAATATACACATGCATTGGGTGGAAATAAAGTATGTATGAGAAAGATTTGTAGTTATTCATTCAACATTTTCAATGTAATGTGTGAGAAAGCATAAGTATGTTGAGAGAATGTTGATTGTCCAATCTATAATCTTCCAAAACATCATGTAAGGTTCATACAAATTTAGGGTCGTGATCAAAAAAATTTATAGTTTGAAGAATCAATATTCTCTCAACATGTTTGTGCTTTCTCACACGATACATTGAACATGTCGATTGAATATCTACAACTCTTTCGCATACATCATCTATATCCACCCCAAGGTATGTAGACCCTTAAATGACTTGTTTAAACTTATTAATTGAATAAATTTCATATTATAGTTTAATATTAGTTAATCACTCTCCCTTTTAAATTATACTAGCTACGATCTATATTAAAGTGTCATATTCTAGTAGGTGCAGTATAGATTATTTGAGGATCATGATATCAACCCGTATATACATTATTACTGTTGAAGTGTAGATGTCCTTGTTAAAATATACACCAAGCATATGAACAAGTACCAACTATCTTAATTATCTTTATGTCTTGATCAACAGTGACTATACTCAATTATTCAAATTTTACAACAGTACAAAGTACAAAATGGTACTTTTTAACGATAACATTTGCTTTTTCAGTGTATAAAAAAAGGATTCATGAACTCCTCCATCTTATTGTATTTTAAAATACTTAACCATCTTTTGTGATTATGTCTCAAACATCTAATGCAAAAATGACTTACTTTTGTCGTTGTGATAATTTAGCTATTTTGAGGACTTCACACACCGATACGAATCCAGGTCAATAATTATTTAATTGTGCAATTGGTGCATGCTCTTTTTTAAGTGGCTTTGAGAACGATTCATCAAGGAGAAGTCCATCAAAATATCAAAATTTAAACATTACAAAGGCTTTGAAACTCCGAAGAAAATAGGAATTTGCTATTGACTTTTTACAAAGAAACCGAAGAACAGATGGATCACTTCAAACGATTGCTAAAAGACACCACAATAGAAAGGGATCAACTAAAAAAAAGGTTGATATTGGCTAAAGAAAAAGAGAAGGGTCTAAAATAATTTTGTATGGTCTGTTGTCAGTGCTTGCTTTTTGGAAATGTGTAACAGGGATGCAATAGTACAATCTTATATCTTTTACTCATATAGTATTACGGTCTATTAATAAAATGAAGTACTTTTTATATATATAGCTTCATGTCGATAACTGACAGCAATATCCATCAATACAAAAATAACATTTACATAATTCAACTGTCTAAAAAGGCACTTCAACAACCAATAATTGTCTTAATATTCAACCACCAAAAACTAATTTATTTAAAAAGTCAACAGTCTTACTCATCAAAAACCACCGATTTAAACAACCAACTGTCTTAATAGTTGACCACCAAAAAATAACCATTTCAATCCCCAAATGTCTTTATCATCAACCACCAAAAATCAACAATTTCAAAAATCAAATGTCTTAAAACCCACTTAAAAATAAATTATCTTAATCACCATTGAGCTCCATAAAAATTCCCATCACATCCACTTCAATTCCTTCTTCTATCTCCATCTCCTCTTCTTTTTCTTGATCTTCTACCTGCTTCTCCTCTACTTTTTCTTGATCTTCTACCTGATTTTCCTCTTCTTTTTCTTGTTCTACCCGCTTCTCCTCTTCTTTTTCTTCTTGTACCTGCTTCTCCTCTTTTTTTTTCTTCTTCTTACTACTTCTCCTCTTCTTTTTCTTCTTCTTTATTCTATTCGATCGCCACTTCTTTCTTATCTTCTTCTTTCTTCTTTTTCAGCTTCTCTTAATTCATTAATCTTCTCCTCCTCTTATTTTCTCTCTCTATATTCTTATCCTCTTGTTATTTTTCTACTTCCTTTATCTTGACTACAACTTCATTGACTTCTTTTGCGAAGTACTCATCAACTACAATGGGATCTTCATCGACTATTGCTAATGGAAGAACTTCATCTACATCAGCAGCATCACCATCATTATCAACTATTGGTGATGTATATTTTTCATTTACTGGAAATAAAAACATAGCTTAGCATTCTTACAAATATATTATTTTACGCAAAACTATATAACTAAATTAGTCTATCTTCATTTTTCTTGTTCTTTTGAGCTCTCCTCAATTTCTCATCTCGTATGAAAGCAACAATTTCCATCATCGATAGTTCAAGGGATGCAACACGCTCACACAAAAATTATTATTTTTATTATTCTGTCTACTCGAAACATAATTATCACAAGGCTAGTTGGAATTGTTCTCACTCAATATTTCATCCTCCTCATTCTCTATTGCTGCAGTCAGGACAGTGACACCGTTCAACTTGACCTTTAAGGCATCAATGGTTGTGTCCTTGACTTCGTCCGTATGTGGATTTAATGTTTTCATATAACTTTATTTTGTATCACGGATAGTAGGCATAAAGTATGGATGCACAATCTACAAAAAATATATAAATAATACAAGACCTGAAACTAAATTACAAATATTGCTAGATATTAATAAATAAATTTATACCTTTGTATTTCTCCCTTTATACTTAAATGGATCACCTTCGACATCATTATCGCTCTTTATCGTGTGTCATCTAAGCAAAAAGGAAATGGGCAGAGGACAATCCAATGACTTCTTTGAATACTTCTCAATATGAGGAAAAGCCTCATATATCCAAACCTAAAATTAATAAAATAACAAATAAAAAAGCAAAGACTATCAAATACTTTATAAATATATAAGAGTTTATTATAAATGAAGTTCAAAATTGATAACCAACGGAAGACATACAAATCATATGATGCATTCCCTTTTTCATTATACACTTGCATATACTTCTTCAGATCAATTTTTTTCTTCAAATACTTCAGTGTTAAATTAAATTAAAACACTCTTTTCCCCACGAATAACTCTTGAAAAAATCTAAATCATTGGCCATTTTAATATGGTTCGAATCCACAATCTTAGATCGATCATAGGCAAGCAACAAAGAGTGGACAAACCAAACTAAGGAGCACTTTAACTTCTGATCCTTGTTCAATCTAGTACCCTTAATCAAATTCATCAACTTTGTACCACTGATATTCTTACTATTCATCACTTTATGTAGAATTTTTCACCTTTATCAAGTACTCTTTTCATTCTTCATTCACGGGAGTATGTTGAGTAATTCAGCCCCGTAACGAGTGCAAATTCTTTTAAGCCAAAACAAGCAGGCTTATAATTTACACAACATATAATGGAAAATTTTTTAACATTTTTACACGGCGTAACAACATATAATGGACCATTTGTCCATTGAACTTGTAGTACTCTAGAATATGTCTTAAATGTACATAACAAGAAGTTTTAAATTCATTATGAATTTTTTGTTGAACTAACATAGTTCTAAAATCACGATAAAGGGTTGATCTTGCTCCCAGAGAAATTTTTGCTGGAAAAGATCCCAAATCATTCATCCATGTACTTATATTAAAGGACTTACCAGAGATATCTCTTGCACAGATTGGCATGGACAGAGGATTATCATCTTCGTCTTCAGTATCTCCGCTGTCTGTGCTACTCTCCTCATCTCCACTATCAATTCTTTCTTCACTAGATTCACTACTGTCCTCATAGTTATCAATCTCAGCCATTGTATCCGAGTCCGAATTAGACTTAGGCTCTTCAACTACAACTTTTTTCTTTTTGGAAGATCCTCTTAAAACTTCTTCAGTCTTTCTTTTACTGTTTTTAGAAGGCTTAGAAACAGATCTGTTAACACTTCCGTCTCTAGTTTTAGGAGTCATGTTGTATTATATACAAAACATATTTTTCATTTTAAAAATTAACCACTAGTCTATTAATACAAGCAGAGTAGTGCTTAAAAATAATATGAAAAAGGTATATTCCAACAAAACTCGACTATGTCATTGACCTAAACTCCATTATAGTCGACCAGTATACATGGAATTTTCAACATACAGTAAAAGCTTTTAGCCCGTTGGACCATATAAACATAAAAAATCAAAAAATCGATAAACATTAAAAATCAAAAATTTCTATGCATTTTCCAAAGCATAACGTCACTAATGATTCTGAATAAAAATCATGAACTTAAACGAGTGAGATTTTCAGAATATTAAGCAAACATCTAAACTTCACAATTTTCACGACACTATCTTAATATAAATATCAAATAGTCTAAAAAAATAGAAAACACGATTAAACTTACATCAATCTCAAAAGATTGAAAAGGATCTGGAAAGAAGATTTAAAAAGCTTTGATTGAACTTGAGAAGAAGATTGATGAAAATAGACAAACTCGATAATTGAAGATGAAAGAAGGAAGACAAAGGATGAAGGGAAGACAAAGGATGAACAATTTTTTGAAGGTTTATAGTTTCGGTAAAGAAGGTTGAGAACCTTATGAAAGACGAGGAGTTGTCTGATAACATGTTTAAAGGTTCCTCGGAAAGTGTTAACCTTTTTCATTAAATAATTTATATATTCCTTGGGATTGAAATATAATTACTTGGAGGGATCAATTTATTTTATGTTGAAGTGTTGGGGATGAAAATGGTATTTTATATACATGTTTTTCACCCCCAAGTTCTTAAAGTGATGAAATGGTCCATGACCCCACAACCCAACCCCACTTTTTCACTTTTTTAACCCTAACCCTACAAATTAATTAAAAAAAATTAAGTGGCTATTGTGAAAATTATATTTTGGGAGTGCCCCTGTAACAAACCTTAGGTCGTTTTGAGAACTAGGACTATTTTGACTCTTTTCGTAAAATAAATTCAAATCGAAACTTTGAAATATTTGGTAACTATGAGTATCTAGTTGATGAAAAATTTATTAAATAATTAGTATACTAATAGTTAGTGGTCCAAGTCTATAATTCATTTAGTACCCTTTTATATTTGTTTCATGAAATTAAACTAAGTAAAAAAGGGTTAGTAATTTCTTAGGCATAACTCAAAAATGATAATAATAGAGAAGAGAGCAGTTGTTGGCTATGAGGTTACGGTGGTTTCCTGGTAAAGCACTTATTTGTATATGTAATAATTTATAATTTTGTTTATTAGAGAAAGTGATCCAATTCATTTTATATCAATACTATTGGAAAGGGTTGGGAAAAATAGGTGGAGGAACTTAATGGTTTAAGTGAGGATGCAATATGAGTGATGGAAAATTTTTTTAGCAGTAATTAATGTGATAATTCCTCTTAGGGTGAATATATAGTGAGGAGGTTAATTTGTTTTGATTGAAAGAAATTGAAGGTGGAATATATCTTAATAATGTTTCTTGGACTAGAGTAGGAAACAATGATTATGTATAAATTGGAATAATCACTGAACAGTGATTTGGTCTAAGCATTGGAAAATGGGTAATCATTGGCAAATAATATGTCTTCATGATGGTATTGAAGTTGTGTAGTTTCATTGGTTACTAGTTATGTTGATTTCGTAGTTAAGCTTCCATGTGAGGAGTTATTTCTTCGGCTTCAGCAATTCCACCACTGATTTTTTTATTTATTAGTTCTTATTTTATTATCATATTCTGATTTAAGTTTTGATATATTAAAATAGGTAATCAAATATAGGGTATATTATATTGCATGAAAGTTATTAGGGTTATAGGGTTTGGAGAGACTATAACTTAACCCTAGGCTTGAATTTGAGAAATATGAGAGTTGGAATGTTAATTGGCACAAAGATTAAGAACTTAATTATAATTTGGGTGAGTTTTTGGGTCTAAGTTTGACATAATGTAATATGGATATTGTTAGTTTAAAAAATATCTTATTGTGACTATCAATGTGAATAGATTACTTTGAGTTGGAAGTTCAACAAAAAGGGGAAGACTTAAGTCCCGGAGAGATTGTTCGACTATTGAGGCAAGTGAATTTCTAAACCCTTGTTAAGTGTATGAAATTTGTGTATATCCTTGTGGTATGTGTTTGGGAGTAATGAGACTTGATGAAAGGTTGACTTGTCTACGTTGACTATTTTTTATGATGAAAATACATGATAAAAAGGCAATGTGATTAATTGTTTGTGTGTGATTGTGTTCTTACTGAACCGTATAGTTATGATAATTGAGTTGATCATATGTCAAAGCGATATTTGATTTGTTGAGATGTTGCATCATCCCCTTTATTTGATATCATATTTTGCACATGCATTGACATGACATTGGTATGAGTAAATGTCCAACACATGGATATCGTCCGTGTTGAGATCAAGTATGATTATAATTTGGGTATGTTGAGACCGTCGGAGTGAGAAATTGATTATGATTTTAATTTGGACACGTGGAGATCGTCTGTGTTGGGAATTGTTTGATTTCATGATAGTGCGTTGAGATCGTGCGCACAGACACGTCGAGATTGTCCGTGTCGGTATATGAACCTCACGAGTCCCTCATGGGTCATCAACTCTCGGTGTAATTTCGAGAAGTCGCATGTATATACGGTTGAGAGAGTATTTGGTATTCTAAGGCATATTATATCATGGTGTCATATTGCATTGCATCTCATGACATCTTTCATTCTTGATGATTATGTGTTTTATTGGTCATTGAAAAGTATTTGGTAATTGTTTAACTCTATTTGATGAACTTGATCTTGTGTGTTGCTGATATTGTGAGTGCCTTTTGGAAGAGGTTGTAATTGATGAATTTTGAGCTTGTTGTTGAGAATATATTATTGTTAGAGTGTTGTTGAGAGATATGCTTGTAAATGGTGAACTGATTTTATGCAAGTTGTAGTTGTGGGTGTTTGGTTTGGTTGTAAGGGGTACTCGTACTTTATTCCCTTAACATGTGTTTAGAGGTTTACTTGATGAAACCGTGGGGTTTGGTACTCACCCCTTGCTTCTACAATTTTTTTGTAGGGTATTAGACTTGACCTTCATGACATTTTCTTTTATCCTTGTCTGAGACTTCTTGTGGAAGTTTGTGAGGTAGATGCTTGTCATTTCAGCGGACCTTCTTACACCTATTTATGATTTTGTTCTATTCGAGAAACAATGTCATTGAGACTTATATCTTCTTTTTTTTGAATTAATTGTAATACTTTAGAGACTTGTATGTTGACACCCAATTTGATCCTCCTAAGTAAAGAAATCCTCGAGTTTCTTCAATTTTGAACAATTTAATATAATTAGTTTTAGGAAAAAAATTTCTTGCAAGATATATTAAATGAATTTTTTCACTCTTTTATCTAGCTAATACACAATTACGTGTTTAATTATCACAGTTTACGAATATTCAAAAATCGATTAAAAAATATTTAGTTTTACTTAAATATTTATTCAATTATTTTAGTTATATAATAACTTATATTTCAATTATTTAGTTCATATTTAAGTTTATTATTTTATTTTGTTGAAGTTAAGAAGCTCATTGATTGATTCGTATTAATTAGTTTTCTCTCAATTTCAGAAAATTTCGTTCATTGAATTTGATTTGGCTACCTTCCGAACTTTTGAACTTATTTAAATACAACCCTAGCTAAAAAACTCATTATCTTATTTTCAGACCATCCTAAGATCAAGTTTGGTCCATTCTTCTCAGCCCATACAACTCAATAAAACCTTTAATTCCCTCCCCAAATCATCCCAGGCCCAATTTCCTTACAAACCCATACCCACCCCATTTAAGAAAGAGCCCAGAATTTTCCCAAATTGTTCACAATGTCAACAACATCAATGACACACGTTACACGCATCAAACATACATGACATTGACGAAAAATATGGCAGCGACCCGTGAAAAGTTCTAAACAACCCTGCGTCCCTCTTTCTCCTCACGCCAAAGCGGTAGTACATAATGTTTCCAAACGACGTTCCTTTTTCCGTCAAAATACACAGAAAGGCGGCCAAGAATAGAAGTGGTTGATACGCTCAAACTTACTTCTCAAATAAGAAGTAAAGCGGTCGTGTCAAGTAAATAACCCAACTAGTGAGGTTGGGATCGTTCCCACGAGGAAAATAGTCTAGACTTCACTTCAATCTAGTATTACTTTTGTTTAGTCAATTACTTCCTTGGAAAGTAAAAACAATAAAAGGGAGGTTTCTATTTCTAAATGAATGAAAATAACTACCTAAATTGAAAGAGATACTTAACAGCTTTGAATGTTGGATTTTAATCAATTAATCAAAGTAATTAGGTTTTACGTGTTCCCCACAGGTTCATAACTTGATAATTCTAACTATAACAATTCTTTCCTAGTATCTTGCATGCAAAGTGATAAGTTATGTATTTCTAAATCCTTGGTCCGGCATCTAGAAAATCTCACTCCGCACCTTGGTCCGGCTACGTGTGTTGCTTTCCTAACCCTTATCTTTACCTCATATTAAGCATCGCATTCGATATTTGACTAAGTTATTACCTCGTACCAATCAATACTAGCCTATTAGATAGTATACACTAAATCTATGTTAATAATTCTTTTCCTATTATCTACCTCCTTGGTCCGGCAAGTAGCATTAAGGCGAGTTCTAACGTTGATCATCCGTTAAAAAGACTTCTAAGCGAAAGAATTATTAATACATGCAAGACACTATTCTAGAATTGTTATTTTAGTTAGGGTTTATCTCATTATTTGCCTATGGTTCCCACAACCCTAGTTATGGAGTTTAGTTACTCATAGTCATAAACACAATATTCAAATATATTAAATAAGAATTCATGTACTTACTTCAATGAGAAAGAATAAAATCCGAAAGGTTGCTTGATTAATCACCAAAAATCACTTGCAAGAATTCTCAAAGTAATCAATAATCTCACGAAAAGTCTAATGATTATCGAGAATCTCACAATACAATGTTTACGAATACGGAGTTTCAACAATCTAAGAGTCTAACTATCAGGTGTCTAACCTCAAAAACGAGGTTTTTCGAACTATTTATAAAAAAACAAAAACCTAATTAAACAAGAATTCTAATTGCTGGAAATCTGCCAAAACGCGGCTGGGTCGACGGACCTCGCGACGGACCTTCGTGGTCACAACGGACCGTCGTGGACTCCGTCGTCCCATACTTGGTGCAATTTTTCTGCTGCTTTCTTCATTCCCCTCGACGGCAGGTATGACGGACCGTCATAGGCACAACGGTCCGTCGAGGGTCTTCGTTCCAAAATACTTCAACTCTCGGAATCTGGGTACTGGGATCACTTCTCTGAACTTCACGACGAACCTGCAGGACGGACCGTCACAGCCATGACGGACCGTCACAAGCTTCGTAATCCCACACTTGGTCAGACTTCCCCATCTTCCTTCAGCAGCTGCACTACGCTGCCACCTACGGACCGTCACAAGCACGACGGACCGTCATAAGCTCCGTAGGTGGTCTCTTCTGCATTTTTTCGCTCAAAATCTCCGCATTCAGCTTTGGACATATTTCCTGCAAAACAAAGAGAAACTTATATCAAAATTAGCACAAAAAGGCTTTCGGACACACTAAACTTAAGGAAAAAGTATTAATTATACCGTGAAACCACGGTATATCAACACCCTCAACTTAAATTCGTTGTTTGTCCTCAAGCGACGCACTATGACTCAATACACAATCCTTGTACAATAGTATCCATGTTTTATCCTTTGCAATCATTTGGCTATCAATCCCGATTAATCTCATCAAATCTATGCATGCTATCACTATTAGGCTTGAATTTTGTGGGATCAGAACATGACACAGACTCACCATGCATTAACACCTATCCTCTTCAATTTCTCACCGAGGTGCTAACAATTCTGGTATTGCAACTAATGTCCTCACTTTAGAACAAAATCCTCATTTTTCACACAATGATTTCAGTTTGAGTATAAGGATTACTTTTCAACACTCGCTCTCAGAACAAAGTCACACTCATTCATACCTATTGCCATAAGCTTGCCCTTATTTTCACTGCCTTAAGTTCGCTATACAACCCTTAGGATCACGATAGGACTTTTTTAGCTTGTAACATAGGCTCAGGGTCAGGTAGGGTATATTTAGGTATACTTTAGTGACTTTTTGCCCTCCTTGACATATCGGCTAAACCTTCCCTTTTCTATCATTTTATCTCGCCCAGTTTCTCATATTCTTTCCCTTTGCTCAATTTTCTCTTCTTTCTTCATTTGTGTAAGTGACTCTCTTCTTTTCTTGTTTGTAATTCTTGTATATTTTTCTTTTTCTTTACTTTTCTTTCAACTAATTCTGAGTCACTTTACTTTTGTTCTTTCTCTCTCTTTTGTTCTTTCAACCCCACTTTCCAGAGCATTCCTCGTAATAGCCACCCTCAACTCATGGCTTTGCCATGAGTCAAGGTACACAATACCCAAGGTTGGGTCAGGGCCAAAACGAAGGTTGTTTACTGTATTAGCCACCCTCAACTTATGCTTTTGGCATAAGCTGAGGTGCACATGTCCAAGGAGGGACCAGGGCCAACACATTGTTCCCAGAAAAGATCAGTTGGGGTGAAAAAGAAAGGTCTAATTTTAGCTCAGATCATTTGGATCAAAGAAGGATAAATTTCATTTGGTTTTCTTTAATTTAGGCTAAAAGTGGGCTATATTGAATAAGGGCCTATGATCCTTTCCTAATTGTCTATTACAGCTTACTTTTAGCAGGACTAACCAGGCAAGTTCTAGCTCAGTACAAATAGTGGACTATTCAAATTTTCCTCACACTCACTTGACATCTCATCACTATACCAGATTATCAGACACCTAGTTCGAATTTAAGACTTAGGGTAATGCAATGGTGTAACTCTATGTCATGCTTAGAGCCACACATTTATCAGTTACTATGCCTAGTCATGCATCATTTTCCAGTTTATCAGGATATCATTTTAGCCATCATGCTCCAGAATTAAACTATGTACAAAAGATATAAACATGCCGGTTCAACAGAAAAAGTAATCAGTCTTTTGGGGAAAAAGAACACAGGCAAGAAAACCCCAAAAGAGGATAGTGAATTGGGCTACTCAAACTTCACCCTAACACTCACTTTCCATTTACTCCACCCCCAACAAAAAAACATGCAATTGTCCCCAATGCATAAAAAAGTTTAAATACTAGAGTGGTAGGTGAAGCAAACCTGTGGCGCAAAGCGCCGTCGATCAGCAAGCTGGTGGGTCCGGTTCCCCGGAACCCACGTCTCTGCAATCTGGACACCCTCAGTGGTGTCCTCAGCAACAACCGCACTATCAGTAGTGCCTCCTGCTATCTCCACAGTTCGGGAGCTAGACGCCCTAGCCGCTAACTCTGATGCTCTCATCTGATGCGCCTCCTCCTCAGCAAGTGAGGCACTCCTCGCAGCCTCCATCTCTCGGCGCTCCTTTTTCCGTGCTCGCGCCTCGTCCTCTGCTCGACCCCTACGCCTCTTGGCATGCTCTCGAGGGGGAGGTAGTGGAATCTATGAAGTAGCGAATAGGGCCGCCAACACTGTCTTCAGCAGGCTCGACAGAAGGGGCCTCAGACTCCGGCACCCTAGCCTCTAAGATCGTGTCAATATCTGCGCGAAGGCTGTCGACCGCAGCCTGAAGAGTCGACACATCCACTGGAGGGGCTGGCCGGGCTAGCACCCTCAACTCAAAGGCGTCCAAGCGCTGGTGAACCTCAGCGATCTTCCGCTCTGTATACTGGACCATTTTCCGCTCTAGGCTCTCTTCTGAATCAGTAATAGACTTCTGCATCCACGGCTGGATATGATACAGAAGTGTAGCCATTTGCGCCTCTAATTTTTGGACCCTAGCAAGCGGGACCAGCGCCCGTAGAGGGGCTGTGCGAGAGGAGCTCGGGGCAGTGCTACTACCCGGGATAGACTCGACCGGGGTAGTGTCAGTGGACGCCGCCTGTGTAGCCGTGCGGGCCTTGGCTACCGCATCAGCAAGATCATCAGCAAGTGGGGGCAGCTCTGGACGGGGCCCTCTGCGTGGAGCCAACTCATTGGCCTCATCTCTGATGAGGCCGACATCAACAGTGCCCTGCGGGGTCTTGAGCTGATCTACGTGCCATATAGGCACACCTGCGGACCTGCAGAGAGAAAAGATCATGCACGGGAAAGGGTAAGTAGTTGTGACCTTGAAAGCCCTCTCGTGCATGACTGCCTGTAGAAGCCACGCGAAATCCACCTCGAACCCAGCAATCATCGCCGCCATCAACACTGCTCGATCCCATGTAACGATATTATCAGCGGCTGTGGGGGAAAGGCAGTGGCGGACAATCAGCCACAAGAACTTCGCCGTGAAAGTTAGGTTGGCCTTCTTGATGGCCCCCTTTGGCTCCGTCACCCAGTCGGCACCCTCTCCATCAACTGACTGGTGCAGGGCCATCCACCTCTTGGTGGTGTCTCTCAGCGATGGCTCGCGCAGGAACTGGCCATCTTTAACAATCTGCCATCGGTAGTCAAACTCGGCAGTGAGAGGGGTCCGAGTAGCATCAACACCCTCGCCGTATAAAAACCGGCGGATGGCAGGCAGGGAAATGTCAACCTGTACGCCCCGTACTCGGACCTGCTCCAGTGGGGCCTGTTTAGCGGGGGCAGCCCGCCTATCTATCTGTGATCGGAGAGTCGCTACGTAGGATGCGTAGAACTCTCGGACCATTTCTTCACTGTAACGTCCCAACGGACGTGCTGTCCACTCCAGGCGATGCCTGGTGAAGAGATTGTGGATCTCAGACATCGTTAGGAGGCTCCTTGTAAGGACCTGCCGCTCCAAGGTGAGTGTTCGAGTCATCACTCCTTTGTCAGTCAAGAGCTTGGCGTCGGAGTAGACTTGAAATTGCCCGTCGACACACCACCGGTTGGGCTGGTCAGTAGCTGGGGTGGGGGCCTGTGCTGTGAACCTGATGTGGATTCCGAACTGTCAGCTTCATCAGACGGCCGAAGCTGCAGCGGTGGCAGGTGCGGGAACCTCAGCAGAGCCGGAGGCTTCCTCCGACCAAGAAACTCCTAAGGAGTCAGACGCTCCTTCTCCATTTGTGGCTGACCCAGAGGGTGTGCCGGTCAGTGTGCGCTCCTCATCAGACTGGGAGGCAGTGACTACGCCGGACGCCACCTTTTTGGGTGTGGCACTGGGAGTACGTGTAGCACGGGCAGGGGTGGAAGTGCCTGGGGGAACGTACTCGGGGTCACGCTCATCATCAGAGCCAATGACCATGCAGGCAGATGGGGCGACAGACTTCGATCGCCCGCGTGCATAGATTCGATCTTGCTTGGGTGCCATAGTACATAGTACCTGTAAAGGTTCAATATTAGTACGAGAAGTGGCAAACAAGACAAGCAAAACCACACAAAAAAATTAAAACAGTATGTCATTTCTATGGTAACAGTGACACACGACGGGCCTGGTGACGGCTCGTAGTGACTATGACGGACCGTCATGGGGTCCGTCGTGTCTTACTTGGACTATGTATATATGGAGAACCCTAAAGGAGAGTCTCTGACTAGTATTACGGTATGTGCAGGACGGTCCTCACAGGTGCGACGGTCCGTCGTAGGTGTCCGTCAGAGGACACTTAGAAAAAAATGAGAGACCCTTAGGAGAGGGGTCTCTGACCATCATAACGGTCATGCAGGATGGACCGTCGTGAGTACGACGGTCCATCACATGTGTCCGTTGAAGGACACTTAGAAAAAGTGAGAGACCCTTAGGAGAGGGGTCTCTGACCGTCATAACGGTCATGCAGGACGGACCGTCATAAAGACGACGGTCCGTCACATGTGTCCATTGAAGAACACTTAGAGAAATGGAGAGAGACCCTGAGAAACGGGGTCTCTGACAACCAGAACGGTTGTGCAGGACGGACCGTCATAAAGACGACGGTCCATCACATGAGTCCGTTGAAGGACACTTAGAAAAAGTGAGAGACCCTCAGGAAGAGGGTCTCTAACAACCAGAACGGTTGTGCAGGACGGATCGTCGTGGGTATGACAGTCCGTCACATGTGTCCATTGAAGAACACTTAGAAAAAGATGGACAGTGGGGTGTTAGGGCTTTTGGAACGGGCCTTACGACGGTCCGTCATCGGGGTCTCATTCTGTAGATAAGTGACAGAACTGGGGGTACCCCATGCATCCCCGATGAACCCAAATCAAAATTGTGGTGTTTTGGACCTACATTTGTCTAACCCAACTACCTAGGAAACTAGCAATGCAAAAGTACCTATGTCTAGGGTTGTAAACACGGCAATTTCGAACATTTTTAACCTAGATTAGGCAGAATCTTATATAAAAGAAACGAATATATCACAAAGAACTAAGCTGATACTAATTAATAAACAAAAATGCAGGATAAATGGGTAGAAATTAGAGACACATACCTTAGAATTGGAGAAAAACAAGATGGACAAGTACTCGGTGACCAGGAAGACACCCACAGCAGCAACTCCGACTAGAAGGTTATAACTTGTAGGGCTTTGGAGAATTTTGGGGGAACAATGATCGGTTGATAGAGGGAGAGATGGTGGAAGTTGAAAAGAGAGGGAAATGGGAGGAATAATGAAGGAAGGGGGTGAAATGAGGGGTTGGGGAGTTTAAATGGGGAAATTTTATAATAAACTCCAACCGGGTCGGGTCGGGTACGCCTCATTAATCACGCGACGGTTCCCCGACGACGGTCCGTCGCAACTGTGACGACCCGTCGTTGGTTCCGTCGTGTGTGCCCTAGTTTGAAAATAACAAAAAGACATACCTGGTACGACGGAGGAATACGACGATCCGTCACAGGCGCAACGGTCCGTCGATGTATCCGTCAGTGACTGCTGCAGAGTAATTTTCTGCAGAATTTCCTGGTGATGTGCCTGCAAATTTAAAAACCCATTAGTAGAAAAATGCT
>NC_028637.1:53870573-53873514 GCF_001406875.1 Solanum pennellii
TTTAGTACTAAATTGCAGTCTTCACATCTCTTAAGGACCTCAGATAAATTGGTCAAACACCGCTCGAATGAATCACCAACCACAGAAAAGTCATCCATAAAAACTTCTATAGTATCCTCCACCATGTCAGAAAATATCAACATCATACATCGCTGAAATGTGGCGGGTGCATTGCACAACCCAAATGGCATTCTTCTGAACGCAAAGGTCCCATACGGACAAGTAAAAGTTGTTTTCTCTTGATCTTCTAGTGCAATAGAAATGTTATTATACCCCGAATATCCATCAAGAAAACAGTACCACCCTTTTCCGGCAAGTCTATCCAACATCTGATCCATGAAGGGCATAGGAAAGTGGTCTTTTTCAGTCCATGAATTTAGTTTGCGGTAATCCATACACACCCTCCATCCAGTAACCGGTATCATTGGAACAAGTTCATTTTTTTCGTTGGGGACCACAATCATTCCCTTTTTCTTAGCTACACACCGAACCGGGCATACCCAACTACTATCGGCGATTGGATAGATTACTCCGGCATCCAACCACTTAATGATTTCCTTCTTCACGACCTCTTGCATAGGAGGATTTAAGCGTCTCTGGTGCTCAATACTTGGCTTATGATCAGGCATGAGTTGGATTTTATGAGAGCAAATACCAGGATGGATCCCAATAATGTCCGCTATAGTCCACCCAATAGCTCTTTTGAACCTTTTTAGCACATTCACCAAACTCTGAACTTGTTGTTCATTCAGGTCTGATGCAATGATTACCAGCAAAGTGTCACCATTTCCTAAGAATTCATACCTGAGATGAGGTGGGAGAGCTTTTAGTTCTAATTTTGGAGCCTCCTCTATAGATTGTTTCGCGGGTGGGGACTCGCGATTCTTCATATCTAGCTCATATTTCTTCGGTTTAAACCGAACATCATCTCGGGAAAGAGCCGCGACTAATGACTCATACTCTTCAATGCAATCGCTATCAAAATTCATTATCGCTGCCGCTAATGCTTCTACACCTAGACGTTCTTCTATTTGTGTCTCAGATGTCTCACCCATGTTGTAGGATATAGCAGATACCGATTGGAGCTCACCACTCTGCCTCATGGACCTACAAATGTTAAAGGTCACTTCCTCATTGTTCAACTGAAATTTCATCTGCCCATTTTCCATGTCTACTAAGGCTCTTCCCGTAGCAAGGAATGGCCTCCCAAGAATAATGGGCACTTCAAAATCGACTTCGCAATCAAGAATAACAAAATCTGCCAGAAATATGAACGACTCCACTTTTACTAGCACATCGTGGAGTATCCCTATAGGCCTTTTTACTGTTCGATCATCCATCAGTAGCCACATCGCAGTGGGCTTTGGATCACCCAAACCCAACTTCTTGTAAATCGAGAGGGGCATGAGATTTATGCTTGCCCCCAGATCATAAATGCTTTCGCAAAATGTAATAGCCCGATTGTACAAGGAATAGTGAACACACCTGGATCTTCTTTCTTTTGGACCAGAGATCTTGTAGAAATAGCACTACAATGCTGCATTCGATCATCATCCTCAAAAGTGACCGATCTTTTCTTTGTGACTAGATCTTTCATAAACTTGGCGTAACCGGGCATTTGTTCTAAAGCTTCTACCAAAGGGACATTGATAGAAAGTTGCTTCAACATTGTTATAAAACGCCGATATTTACCATTCTCGGTCTTTTTCAATAATCTTTGAGGAAATGGGGGTGGTGGTCTAGGCATGGCGGTTACCTTTTTAGGCTCTTCAGCATCTTTTACAGTGTTATCCTCTAATTCACCATCAACATCTACCACTTTATCAGTATCTTTTGTCACCTTTTTCTCATTAGACGGCATAGGTGGGTCAATGGTTTGCTTGCCACCGCAAGTAGTAATTGCCATACAATGTCCATCATTTTTCGGATTTTGGACAGTGTTGCTAGGAAGAGTGCCCGGTTGCCGTGTGTTCACAGTCGCAGATAATTGGGCCAATTGTAACTCAAGTTGCTTAATCGATATTGCATGTGTATCGACTTTTTGCCCAATACCTGCTAAATCATTCCTCAACTCTTTATTGTGCTCATCACTAGCATCGCACCTCCTCATCATTTTATGCAAAAAATCCTCAACTCACGACATACTACCTCTACCATCCCTAGGAGTAACTTCATGATTTTGAGGAGGAACATAGGGTCCATTCCTGTCGTTTCTATTACCATAGTTACCCCTGTTGAAGTTGTTGTCGCGATTGAAGTTTCCATCTCGGACATAATGACCCTCACGATTGCAGTTACCATAGTTCCGACCTTGGTTCCCTTGACCTTGGCGCCAATTCTCCTGATTAGAGCCTTGGGCACTTGGTCGGAAACCCCCCGTCTGTTCATTTACTGCATAGGAATCCTCCTCATAATAGCACTCATCATTTTGTGGCGGTGGTTTCGACAAGTAGTTGACTGCATTTATCTTTTCTGCACCCCTAGTGACATGTTTTAGTACCGACCCAAGCTCCGTTCTCATCTGAGCAATTTCTTTGCGAATCTCATCTGTGGCTGGGTTGTGAGTGGACTGCACTGCGAAGGTGTTTCTCCCTGTATCAGACTTCCTAGTACTCCAAGCTTTGTTATTCCGGGAGATTTTTTCTAATTTTTCAGCGATCTCAGCATAAGGACATTCTCCATAAGATCCACCTGCTATAGTGTCCAACACCGCTTTGTTGTTATCATCCTGTCCCCGATAGAAGTATTCTTTCAGTGACTCATCATCTATACGGTGATTTGGAACACTTCTCAAGAATGAGGTGAATCTATCCCAAGAACTACTAACTGACTCTCCTGGTAGTGCCACAAAGTTATTCACTCTGTCTTTGTGGTTTAGTTTCTTGGAGACCGGATAGTAGCGTGCTAAGAAGACATCCCTTAGTTAGTTCCAAGTGAAAAT
>NC_028637.1:53873888-53897149 GCF_001406875.1 Solanum pennellii
GATCATCATCATTTATTCCCAAGTTTCGATTCATATTGCGCAGTGTACGCTCTAATTCGTGATCGTAGAGAAACAAGGGTTCTCTTCCTCTCCGTGTATTTGCATACGAGGAGGATAGTTCTGAAAAAAAATCAAAAACAATAAAACAAAGTAAAATCAAGAAAATATCAACTAAACTATAGTAATAAGTTTAAGTTAATCTAAAAGCTACTTTCCCCGGCAGCGGCGCCAAAATTTGATACGCTCAAACTTACTTCTCAAATAAGAAGTAAAGCGGTCGTGTCAAGTAAATAACCCAACTAGTGAGGTTGGGATCGTTCCCACGAGGAAAATAGTCTAGACTTAACTTCAATCTAGTATTACTTTTGTTTAGTCAATTACTTCCTTGGAAAGTAAAAACAATAAAAGGGGGGTTTCTATTTCTAAATGAATGAAAATAACTACCTAAATTGAAAGAGACACTTAACAGCTTTGAATGTTGGATTTTAATCAATTAATCAAAGTAATTAGGGTTCACGTGTTCCCCACAGGTTCATAACTTGATAATTCTAACTATAACAATTCTTTCCTAGTATCTTGCATGCAAAGTGATAAGTTATGTATTTCTAAATCCTTGGTCCGGCATCTAGAAAATCTCACTCCGCACCTTGGTCCGGCTACGTGTGTTGCTATCCTAACCCTTATCTTTACCTCATATTAAGCATCGTATTCGATATTTGACTAAGTTATTACCTCGTACCAATCAATACTAGCCTATTAGATAGTATACACTAAATCTATGTTGATAATTCTTTTCCTATTATCTACCTCCTTGGTCCGGCAAGTAGCATTAACGCGAGTTCTAACGTTGGCAATCAGTTAAAAAGACTTCTAAGCGAAAGAATTATTAATACATGCAAGACACCATTCTAGAATTGTTATTTTAGTTAGGTTTTATCTCATTATTTGCCTATGGTTCCCACAACCCTAGTTATGGAGTTTAGTTACTCATAGTCATAATCACAATATTCAAATATATTAAATAAGTATTCATGTACTTACTTCAATGAGAAAGAGTAAAATCCGAAAGTTTGCTTGATTAATCACCAAAAATCACTTGCAAGAATCTCAAAGTAGTCAAAAATCTCACAAAAAGTCTTAATGATAATCAAAAGTCTAACAATACAGTGTCTACTAATATGATGTCTAACAATACGGAGTCTAACAATGATCCAGAGTCTAACCTAAAAAAAGAGGTTTTTCGAACTATTTATAGAAAATAAAAACCTAATTAAACAAGGACTCTATTTGGTGGAAATCTGTCAAAACGCGGCTGGGTCGACGGAACTCGCGACGGATCGTCGTGGTCACGACGGACCGTCATGGACTCTGTCGTCCCATACTTGTGCAATTTCTTCTGCTGCTCTCTTCATTACCCTCGACGGCAAGTATGACGGACCGTCATAGGAACAACGGTCCGTCGAGGGTCTTCGTTCCAAAACACTTCAACTCTTGGAATTTGGGTACTGGGATCACTTCTCTGAACTTCATGACGAACCTGCAGGACGGACCGTCACAAGCTTCGTAACCCCACACTTGGTCAGACTTCCCAATATTCCTTCAACAGCTGCACTACGCTGCCACCTACGGACCGTCACAAGCACGATAGACCGTCATAAGCTCCGTAGGTGGTCTCTTCTGCATTTCTTCGCTCAAAATCTCCGCATTCATCTTTGGACAGATTTCCTGCAAAATAGAGAGAAACTTATATAAAAATTAGCACAAAAAGGCTTTTGGACACACTAAACTTAAGGAAAAAGTATTAATAATACCGTGAAACCACGGTATATCAGTGGTCTGTGACTTTCTTCTCTTCTTCCTCCTACTTTTCTCCTTTTCGTACAACTTCAACAACAAAAGCATTTGTAGCTTCGTCCTTGCAGACTTTGGATTGAGTCGCGTGGCACCGCAAAAAGGATGAATGCATCTCAGCCGTCCAAGCCCCTGCCTAAAATTTCATGGGATTTTGCTAATTTCTTGTAAAATGCCCGCCTTCCCTCTCTTTGGAGAACAAAAAAACTGAATTTGGAGACTAAGGGAAATCCCGATTTTCACCCCAAACTTTTTTCAGAATTCATCCACCTTTTCCTTTTCTTGACCTATTTTTCCCTTTCTATAAATGGATGTTCTTCTATGTTTAAGGGGGTGGTCAAAAAAATTTAGTGAAAAGTTGGGGCGAGGAGTTTTTTTTTAGGAAAAAGCTGGAAAAAAATATTTAGAAGGGTGGGGATTTTTTATTGAAATTTTGAGCGCAATACTGAGAGAACTTTAGTGAAAGTGGTTTGATAATTTCCAAAGAAAAGGAAATTAGCTCATGTTATTTTCTTCTAGGTGTTCTTTCATAATCTTTTTTAGACTCTAGGTAACTACTAAGAATCTGCCCAGATCTTTTGTTTTACTGCTCATATTCCCTCTTGCTTTTGGTGGTGAAAGAATATTCTATAAGTTCGGTGATCGTTCAGTTTCGCTGCACACGTGAAGGTAAATCTCTTTTCAGTACCAACTCTTTAGTTGTAGTTCTGATTTCTGTGAGCTGGAGTTTCCTGTTTGTATTATTTCTCTCTTTTCTTGACTCCCTTTTTCTCTTCGTTTTTGTTTCTCGTATTATAGTTGAGTGGTTGGATTAAAGTTGAGTATGACTTAGTTGCCGGAAACATTAGTGCAGATTCTTGTATATGTTGTTGTTCATGGGTGTTTAGGCAAAATTTTCAAAAAAGGCATACGGAAGCAATTTGATATCAAAGAAGGGCATACCCTGTGAACTTTACTGTGTGTTTGGGTCTGTCTGTCACGGTTTTTTTTAGTATGAGATAATCTGTCTGCTTTGTTTGAATGTTCTAATCTAAATATCGAATCTTCTTTTGTTTGGTTATCCATCAAATTTGTAGCATGTGAACTCTCATCATTTTCTATTTTTTCCTATATGGTATAATTTGATGACAACTTTGTTTGCTTTTGTATCTATTAAGTTTCATTTTTGTTTTTTCCTTCTCAAATATATGCATCATTATTTTTCCATAAACTAGGTGTTTCCTACATTATTACTTTATTTCAAATGTTTCTTAGTATGTGTTGTGCTAAGGTAACATTATTTTCTTTTCCTACCTCATTTCTTATTAATTCCTGATTTAGTAGTGTGTTTGATATTGTGATGTGAGCTATCCTTTGAAGTCTTCATTTGTCGACCCTTGCCATTTTAGCCTCAAATTGGTTATATTGTTCTTGGATCATGATGTTGAACCTCAAACTTACATTTTGGTACAATTTCTGTATGATGAGCCAACTATGGCTCTTGTGTGTTTTTTTATGGTACATACCATCTTTGTATTTTGAAATTTGTGATAATATATATTGGATGAAGTAGTAAGTGGTATATGTTTAGTCTCACTTAAAGATAGTGTCGCTTTTTGTTTGGATTTAAAGCTGTCATTCTCTAGTTTGACTAAAAGATTAAAAAAGAAAAACTAACAATATAGTATGTTTTCGGTCTTAATATGGATTTGTATTGCTTGAAGTTTCATCAAAATCCCCCAACAATATATCTCTATGTTTACCTCTATGGTTTTAGTCGGTATTACATATCTAAATCTATTTTGCATGAGTTCTAAAATTATTATTATTATTCCTTTGTTGCCAAGCTCCTGTTCACTTATATAAACTGTTAGATTCTTAGTTTTTTTGTGTGCTATAAATGTTTTCTTTTTAAATAAGTGTTTGTCTTATTTGTTAAATGAACTTGTGGGTTGCTCCATCGACACTAGGTCCCCTCCTTCTACCCGTTTCATCTTATTCTTATTATTTCATTTATTTTCTCGTGGTGATGCCAAATTTATGTGTTTAGTAGTATTTTGTTTGAATCATATTGACTCGAATAGTTTCTTGTAATAATTACACTTTTTTGCATGTAAAATTCGTCCGAGTTCGCCAAGAAGTCACTCATCCCTTGCATTTCAAGAGAGTAATAAAGACTCATATTTCCTTAAAAAGATAATAGATTTTGAAAGTAAAATCTCACTTAGATAGTAAAATTGATACTTCACTTTCAAATAACTATAAATAATTTTATACCATAATTAAGTAAGACATTTTAGTCAAATAAGTTAGTTATTGGATAATCGCAAATTAACGTGTATTTAGGTGCTGTAAAAACCTCCCTAAAATATAAATAAGAATCTCGAACCCAATTTTAAGGTTTCATTAGATTCCCTGTCTTAAACTGTTGAAAAGTAAGTTTTTCTTGATTATTTTTCTTTTGGCGACTCTAAACAAGTAAAAAACGTAAAACTTATTTTCCGAATAAAACAAAATGGCGACTCTGCTGGGGATTTGAAAGATTCTAACCTTAAAACTAAACTTATTTGGCTATTTGAAATAAATGTTTACTTGTTCCTTTATCTACTATTAAAATTGTTGCATTTTCATGGCATCAACTCCGTCAAACAGCAAATAGTCTACATTAGGACAAAAGGGATTTACGTGGCTTACCACAACTTCTTTCAGAAAACACGCAAGTCTATCTTTGGAACTAATAAACGAATAGTTGGCTTGCGGTCATCCAACGTCATTTGTTAGCTTCACCCCGTCATCTATCCGACTCGCGTTACCATCACTTTTGAGACAATTCTAGCCAACCTAAGATAGACGAAACCAAAACTAAATCTAAGCATTAGCCTAAGACAGCTTAATACCCAAGGTGAATTAAGTCGAATTATTAAAACCGCCAAAATCATGTCCATGGTCTCTGACCTAACGACATACAATATTATTTGACATCTGAATGATGTACGTGTGGAAACCAAGGTTTGACATGGTTGTAGAAGCGCCTCCTTTACTCAAAATGTGGTATAACAACCTCCATGGAGATCACAAAAGAACCCTCAACAAATATGTGGGTCCCCTAACCGAACTACTCAACATGACTGGTTAGCCTGAGCTAATCAAAGTCCTCACAGGCTATTGGGACAACGAGAAAATGGTGTTCTAATTTGGAATTGCAGAAATCACCTTGACAATCAAGGATCTTCGAGACTGCATCAACATGGTTGGTACAGGGTTAGAAACAAGGGTGAAAAAATAAGAAGACATCTTGATCCCTATTAAACCTTCTGTCAGAGACATCACAAGCTGGTTTGGGTTGGGAAAAGATTACGCTTATTGGGCCCTAGAATCTAGTGTATCATTTAGGGACCTCTATGTTAAATTCGGGCACGCAAGTTTTTAAGCTAAGTATAACAAAGAGTTCAGAGTACCTACAGAGAATGGAATGAAATTCGACCTTTTGGTATTTGTTGTCGCACTATTCGGAACAATGGTCTTTCCACACGGCTCGAGCCTAAGTATCAACACTCGAGTGATAATGCTCCCGCACACTTTGTTCAACGGGTATGAGAATCAAGGGCAAGGAAGTATTATCATGTCGCTCCGGTCATACTCTCAGACATATATCGAGCCCTCAAAAAATGCAAAGAGGGATATCACTACTTTCAAGGATGTAACTACTCCTTCAATGGTGGATTTTAAGTCAGTAAGTGAAAGGGCATAGGACTCAGGAACTACATACCTTGGATAACAAGAAAACTCTCAAGGATTTGAACGATATGTTGTCTTGGGAAAATCTGGATAATCGAAGGACTACAGAAAGATGGGATCAGATCTTTTTTTAGCTAAGAAAAAAAGATCTCCAATGGATTCTTGATCGCTTCATCTCAAGGGATATCATCATAGGGGGTAGCAGACAACTCATGCTTCCACTACCAAGTATTCGGGGAATCCTCCCTTACATGCCCTTTCGCGTTCTACGACAGTTTGGGAGGAGGCAAATCACGACTCGAGAGGCATACTATGATGCCTACGTGTATGACATTGGGGACAATGGAGTGGATGACGCTACAGAAATGCTAATGGAATGGAAAGGGGCCAAGCAAATGAAATAAGACACCACTGGTCCAGATCAGTTTGATGCCGGATAAGATGGAACTTATAAGGCTTGGCTGAAAAAGAACATACAAAGTATCTCCTCTCCAGTCCCAAACAGTTGCCAGAGTATGGAATAAAAAGAGACCAAAGTTGTGATCGAGTTAAGAGAGGTATAAAGCGACGCCCAAGAAATCAACGCCAAATTCCATGAAAATCAAAATACTCTTGAGATGACAACTCAGGAATTGGAAAGGCTAAGATGAAGTTTTGATGAGTTTGACTTTATGATTTAAAGATAAGATAGAGGGGATGCAATACGAGGATTGGGAAGAGAAAGGATGATGGAGAAAGGGTTACCTACTGATTTTACGTTACATGTTTCGGCAATACAAGACATAGGAAAGCAGCAGAGAAGTAGGGTCATCATGGACAGCATAGTGGACTTTGCCCCTCTGTGGGTTTTTCTATATGTATTTCTGTCATTATCAGCCCTTGTGTGGGATTGCCTTTCTTATATTTCCGTACGTTTAAATAGCCCCTGCTTGGGTCTGTCCCTTTATATTTTGTTCCTTATTTTCCCTGTTTATTCCCGTTGTGAACATTAACTATTCATATGTGAAATTTGCTTGGGGGTAATTAAATGGATTAATTCCACATGACATCTTTCAAATGCGCTACGCCTACCCTGGTCACAAAAGGGTCCCCTCTATGTTTAGGACACGATATATTTGTTTTTAACTACTTATGTGATGTTTTGTTTTGAATGATGACTTTGCTAACCCACTCCTTTACATAAATTTATAAAAATATATACAAGTCACTAACTACAAAGTCCAACCAATTTTTTTGAGTCTTGAGTTTCCCAACCAAAAGCAAATCCTATCACTAAATCCTAAAATACTACTCAACCATCTCAGGAAAGGTGAGATCACAACTACGGACAAAGGGAAGAGTATCCAGACTGAATCAACCGTTGAGGCGATGATCGACATACGGAGGCAGCGCAGAAAGCGCCTATAACATATTGTTTCCCCCTGAGAACACTGAGTTGGAGAACGTTGAGAAAGTTATGAGGAAGAGATTTCCCGCAAACCTTCTTTCAAAGGACGTCTAGCAAAAAGAGATCGGAAAGTCACTCTTGAAGCATACCCACAAGAATATCGAATATGGAGGAAGTCATTCTGTGCACCCTCATTTTCGAGCACTATCAGTGTAGGCATATGTTGAGGCCCGTCAAAAGAGTATCTTCCGAAGTGGGATCAGGGAACGTCTATAAGACCTGTGAGTTTCATCCTAATCAGAAAGGGCACACAATAGAGGAGTGCGTCTAATTTAAGAATGTGGTCCACTACCTGCATGGTAGGGACAGTATTGCAAATAGTTGGGGTGACGACATCATCATTGCATGTGATGAACCGAGGCTCGACATACGGTCACCAAGATGACTGAGTTCTTTCATTGCTCCTTCATTCCATTCAAGAAAACAATGGTGGAGGTATACTTAAAGTTGGTTCGAAACGGTGTCTTTACTCCTTTCTACAAGGACGTGGAGTGTTATATTCCCTTGGAATCAAAGTTCGGAAATGTTTCCCCTATCACAGGGCCACAGATCATGGCATTGAAAAATGTCTTGCATTTTGCCATGACATGAAACACCTCATCAACATAGGAAAGATTCGAGTCGAATTTGTTCCCCATGGATGATTTGACGTTGTGGAGAAGAAGGGTTCAGATGGATCCACCTTTATCTTTTAAAGCTTTTTGTTTGTTTTTCAATTCCCCTATAATCATCTAGAATGAATGAAAACAAGTGATTCTTTGTATTCGAACTACGTAGGGCCTGAATTCTCCTTGTGACATACGTAGGCCGTATTTCAAGGCCCGATCCTTATCTTTCAAAATTTTCATTCTCCCGTTTTCCATTCTGAAAGGAAAATGAGAGAAATAGATTAACAGACGTCGAAAAAGATGCAGCAAAAACACTTTAGCTCAACGTGATTTAACCTTTCTGAGACAACCTCTAAACTAACACAAGCAAATTCCTACTTGTCCTAAAAAATCAGTTTCCCTGTTACTCGTGGGTCGGCATGTCCTCAAGCAAAGCAACCTTTGTGTGTTTATACGCTATCTATGTGGTATTTTGTGTTATGTATTCCGAACTCAAACTAACAAGTTTTCCTTTGAATTGTTTTCCTTCCACATGTACTTACAAACTAGTTTGTGTCGACTAAACTGGATCATCATCCCTACAATACTAGATTTAAAGGCCTGCAAAATCCTTTCCCGGCCAAAGTTCAAATAAGGGAAAAGCAGTAATGGAGGACAACAACTTATAAATCACTCTTACTGACCGTTGTGGTGGCTCAACCCACCATAGGGGATTCGAATGAACTAATTATGCAGCTAATGCAGCAGATCGCTGAGATGAGAGTGGAAATGCAAAAAGACAAGATTTGCCTCTACTTGGTTTTGTCGCCAATGCTTCCACGGATAAAAGGCCTCCGCTGTACTTTCCCTCTTCAAACATGGAACCGGTTTAGAACTCGCCATCCACTTCTTCTCAGAATCCCTCAGTAATAGACTTGACTACACAAAATCCTCAATACGCATCAGCTTCCTACCAGACCCCACCCCCTTCTCAAAAAAATTATTCCCAAATACCACCTCCCCCCCCCCCCCAAATGTCCATCACCAAACCGCTCCACCTCCACAAAACCAAAATAAATTCAATCCCCAAACATACCTTCATCACCAAAATCAACACACTAACCCCCAAACCTTCCCGCAGAATTATCAGATTACTCAAAATGCCCCAAGTCCCTCCATAGCTCCACCTCTACCCAGAAAAACCACCTTCTAAATTCCAATTCTAAATAAGCACGGAGTGAGTGGTTCTGAGCTCGACCATTATGATGAATAGGAAAGAGGGTGGAGGTCGAAGGAAAAGGCCACGAAGATAGACATAAACGAGGAGATCCAAAGAGCAATGAAGGAGCTTCAGTGCACTTCAGAAGTCGCCGGTTTGAACTATGAAGACTTATGTATTCATCTGAATCTGGACCTCCCAGAATGGTTCAAGATTCAAAAATTTGACACTCTTGGAGTAATAGGGAACCCCTTATCACATCTAAGGGTCTACTGTGACCAGCTTGTAGGAGTTGGGGGAGATAAAGTTGTACTAATGCGGCTTTTTAGCAAGAGTTTGAGCAGAGAAGCTTTGAAATGGTTTACATCTCGCGAGACCAGATAGTGGCCTAGTTGGAATGCCTTGGATAAGGAATTCATTAAGCGATTTGCTTATAACGTAGTGATTGTCCCTGATCGTTATTCCCTAGAAAAGATGAAGCGAAAGTCCAACGAAAGATGCAAAGAATTTTCGTACAGATGGAAAAAGGAGGCATCCTAAGTTAGGCCTCTCATGTCTGAAAAAGAAATTGTTGAGGTATTTGTGCAGGTTCAAGAACCCGAGTCTTATGATAGAATAGTATTGCTCGTTGGAGAAAAGTTTGCCAAGATAGTCAAGGTAGGTGATACTATCGAAGATGGATTTAAAACTAGGAAGATTGCCCATGTTGCTGCATTGCCCGGATCCTCGGGCTTGTTAAAAAAGAAAAGAGAAGATGTGTAAGTTGTTTTTTATGAAGGGAACAAGACTCCGAGAAGATCATCATCATACCAAAGTCATTCTCGACCTTCACAGAGTCCATACCAGGCTATTTACACACAAAATGATTACCAAAATGCCCCTCCTCTCACTTACAAAAATGCTTCCCCTTCTATTTATCAAATTCCACCTCCCATCTACCAAAATTCCCCTCCACTTTACCAAACTCCACCTAATCACTACCAAAATGTCGCTCCCAACTGCGCAAACGTGCAGTCGAATTACCAAGCGCCTCCCCGAGTATATTAAGCCCAAGCTACAGTTTACCAAAATACCTCCCCAAACTACCTCGCTCCATTGCCAAAATACCAAACTAACCTTTATCCCAGATATCAAGCTCCCCGTCCAAATGTCCAAAATTAATGTCAGATGCCTCCTCCACAAGGCAGCTACGATCCCCCTCGTCCTAGGTTTGGGAAAAATCCCGCCAAAATTTTTACAGCGCTTGCTTAAAGCCGAACAAAGTTGTACGAGTGATTAATTGCCGCTGGATATATTTATCCGATGGGTCCCAAGCCAGTAGACAATAGTTCCCGATTTCATAGACCCGATCAAAATTGTGCATATCACTCCAATAGCATTGGACATGATACTGAGGATTGTATTAACCTCAAGCACAAAATTCAGGATCTGATCGACCAGAAGGTGGTCTCCCTCAAGACATTTGCGCCCAACTTCAACAGTAAATCTTTGCCAAATCATGGGGGCGCCAATGTCAATTTCATAGAGACAGACAACGATTGGTGCGTGACAAAGGCTATAGTCCCGATGTTTGTGATTCAGACACCCGCAAAGGTTGTTGCCTTGGTGCCAATAGAAATTCCCGTTAGTCCAAGGTTTATGATTGAAAACCGCTTCTGCTCAAGGCATAACTAGGTCTGGTAGATGTTATACTCTCGAAGATTTGGCCTATGGAGGACTAAAGGACCAAGGAAAGAGGCCGATAAGCGAAGGTGAAGCTGAACAATTATAGAGAAAGATGCAGCCGAAGGACTATTCATTGTTAAGCATTTGGAGAAAACCCCGGCTCAGATTTTTGTGTGGGCCCTATTGATGAGTTCATAGCTACATAGGCAAGCCATGATGAAGGCTTTCAATGATACATATATGTCCGTGGGCACCAGCGGTGATGATGTAGTGGCCATGATCAACCAGGTTATACGAAGACATTGGATCAAATTCTGTGATGAAGAGTTTCCCTTCGAAGGGAGGATGCACAATAAAGCTTTACATAACAATTTCATATGTCGAGAAAGGGTTATAAACCATGTCTTGGTAGATGATGGATCTGGTCTCAATATTTGTTCGTTGTTGACTCTGAGGCGGTTAAGGTTTCATTTGGGGAAGCTTGAACAAAACCAAGTCAACGTGAGAGACTTTGATGGGGTGCATGAAGACACACTGGGAGCGGTAAACCTGGTCATTCAGATGGGTCCTGCAGAATTCAATGCAAATCTTTAGGTCCTGGACATCGACATTAGCTACAACCTTCTTCTTGGAAGGCCGTTCATCCACATAGCTGGGGTTGTGCCTTTTACCCTTCACCAGCTGATAAAGCTTGTCTGGAAGGGGCAAGATTTGGTTATTGACAGTGAAGGAAGCCACACCGGTGTACATGCACCAATTATAGATGAAGTCTCTCGAGGCACTGATCTCTACATGGTGGAGCTAGTTAATTCCAATGGTGATGACTTGGATCCACAGCCTCCTATGCCCTGGGTGTACAAGTTGATTTCTACGGTGATGCTCCAGAAAGGATTAGAGCCAGGTTTTGGATTAGGAGAAATTTCCAAGGAATTGTCGAACCTATTCAAGTTCCCATCAAAGGAGCAAGGTATGGTTTGGGGTACGTCCCCACAGATGATGAGGTGAAGATAAAGAAGAGTGGTGACCAAGCATTGTCTAGACCAATCCCACATCTGTACCAGTCATTTCCAGTTCGAGAATATGCCGATCGTGATGGACTTAGGGATGGAATCTTAGGCTTTTTTTAAAGAGATTGACGTTGTCATATAGGACGAGGTCGAGCTAGCTAGTATCTGTGATGCTGATCCTTGAGAGCAGTTGCAGAACTAGACCTCCATACAATTTTCGATTCCGCAAATATCTTGGTAGAAGAACATTGTTTATGCCTATTTTGAAAATTGGAGGTAGTCCGAAAGAGGCCCGAGACCTACTATTTCGCAGTTTCTATAATTACTTGAATTTTGATATTCCTCCTTAATGTTTAAAAAGGCAATATGGCCTTTCGCCATGTCCAAAGTTTGCATTGTTTTCCAATTTGAATGAAAGTCTCTTTTATTGAAAACTGGTTTGTTCTTCTTATTTGCTTATTTTACTTTCCTAACTTTGTTTGTTTATGATTTCAGTAATTTCAATTTAAAACATGTCAATGTCATGTCATGTCACGAGCTGAACGAACAAAATGAGGCAGGTAATTACGAAGGTGAAGAGTATGAAGAAGAAAATGAGATACCAGAATATGTTGCTGGAGAATTCCGGCAGTTTGAGAATCAACATAAGCTGAATTTGGAAGAAATTGAGATTGTGAATCTGGGAGACGAAGAATGCGTCAAAGAGGTCAAAATCAGTGTCCATATGAATGAAGCTCAAAGAAGGGACCTGATTCATTTGCTTACTGAATACATTTATGTATTTCTAGGTTTACAGCGACATGCTAGGGCTGAGTGAAAATGTGGTGTCTCACAAGTTGCCGATTAATCTGGGATTCAGTCCAGTGAAACAGAAGGCTCGGAAGTTCAAGCCTGACTTAAGTTTAAAGATGAAAGAAGAGATCACCAAATAGATCGAGTCTCGATTAGTGGAAATGATTCAATACCCAAGTTGGTTGGCCAATGTTGTTTTGGTTGCCAAGAAATATGGGAAAATCATAAATGTGTTGATTTCAGAGATCTCAACAAAGCAAGCCCAAAAGATAATTTTCCGTTGTTGAACATTCAATTATGATCGATGATTGTGCTAAGCATGAAATGTAGTCTTTTGTGATTGTTATGTAGGTTATCACCAGATCTTGATGGATGAAAAAAACGCAGAAAAAACAGCTTTTATTACGTCGTAGGGTGTATATCATCACAGGGTGATGTCGTTTGGTCTCAAGATTGTTGGTGCTACTTATATGAGAGATATGAAGACAATCTTTCATGACATTATCCACAAAGAGATCGAGGACCACTTGACGCATTTAAAGAAGTTCTTTGATCGTCTGCTTATTTACAAGTTGAAGTTAAATCCCGCCAAATGCGCTTTTGGGTTGCCAGTTGGCAAGTTGTCATTGTCATCAGAAGGGGCATTGAGGTTGACCCTTCTATGTTCAAGGAAATTCATGAGTTACCTCCTCCGAAGACGAAGAAGGAAGTGATGCGTTTCTTAGGGCGTTTGAACTACATTAGTCGATTCATAGCTCAATTCACCATAGTGTGTGAGCCAATCTTCAAGATGTTGAAGAAAGATTCCTCAACAAAGTGGACTGAAGAATGTTAGACTGTTTCTGATGCAATCAAGAATTATTTGTCCAATCCACAAGTGTTGGTTCCTCCGAGAAGGGAGTCCATTGTTGTTGTATTTGTCTGTCTCATATAACGCATTTGGATGCGTGCTTGGTCAACATGATGAAACAGGGAAGAAAGAGCGAGTTATTTATTATTTGAGCAAGAAATTCACTCCATACGAGGCTCATTATACTCTTTGGAGAGAACATGTTGTGCTTTGACTTGGATTGATCAAAAGTTGAGATATTATTTGTCTTCTTATACTACATATCTCATCTCCAGAATGGACCCATTGAAGTATATTTTCCAGAAGGTGATGCCGACCGGAAAGTTGTCCAAATGACAAATGCTTTTGAGTGAATATGATATTTGTATGTGACTCAAGAGGCGATAAAACCATAATCCTTGGATGATCATCTTGTAGAGAATCCTATCGACGAAGAGTATGAACCGCTCAAGACTTATTTTCCCGATGAAGAAGTATCATTTGTAAGTGAAGATTTTTCTGAAGCATACCCTAGTTGGAGATTATTATTTGACAGAGCGGCGAATCACCAAGAAAGAGGTATTGGAGCAGTTTTAACGTTAGAATCTGGTCAGCACTATCCCATGGCAGCTAAACTCCAATTTAATTGCACGAACAACATGGTTGAATATAAAGCTTGTGTACTTGGTTTGGAAATGGTCATTGACATGAATGTACAAGAGTTGTTGGTTATTGGAGATTCAGATTTGTTGATTCATTAGGTTCAAGGAGAATGGGCCGTGAAAAATCTTAAGATCACGTCGTACGTGCAGTATATACAGAAATTGTGCAGAAGATTTTGCAAGATTGAGTTCAGACACACTCCCAAAATGAAGAATGAGTTGGTTGATGCTTTCGCCACCATCACTTCAATGATTAAACATCTGGATACTGATTATGTTGATCCTCTGGATATAGAGCTCAAATAACATCCAGTCCATTGTTCGCATGTTGAAGAGGAACAAGATGGTTTGTCATGGTATTTGATATTAAGAAGTATTTGGAGTCTGGGATTTACCGTGAGAATGCGACATTTAATCAGAAGAAGTCGATACACTGTTTTGCCCTCAACGTCTTTCTAAGTGGAGAATTCCTTTATAGGAGGACTCTAATTTAGGTTTTCTCAAATGTGTCGATGTTGTGAAGCTACGAAGCTTATTGAATAGATACATGCTGAAGTTTGTGGTACGCACATGAATGGACTCACTCTAGCAAGAAAAATCCTTCGAGACGGTTATTTTTGGATGACTATGGAGCAGGATTGTTGCAAGTTTGTGTATAAATGTCATAAATGTCAAGTGCATGGTGATTTGATTCGAGTGCCGCCTCACGAACTGAATGCTATGAGTTCACCTTGGCCATTTGTAGCTTGGGGCATGGATGTCATCTGCCCAATGAAGTCAGTCGCTTCTAATGGACATAGATTTATTTTTGTTGCCATTGACTACTTCACCAAATGGATGATCGCAGCTTCGTACAAGTCGGTGACCAAGAAAGTTGTAGCTGATTTTGTTTGCAGCAATCTGATATGCAGGTTTGGAGTGACAGAGTCCATCATTACTGAAAATGGTATGAATCTCAACAGTCACTTGATGAGAGATATATTTAAGAGTTTAAGATTATTTATCGAAACTCAACCGCTTATCGTCTTCAAATGAACGGAGCTGTAGAGGCTGCAAATAAGAAAATCAAGAAGATCCTGAGGAAAATGATTGATAATAATTGAGGTTGAAAAGAGATGTTTCCATATGCTTTATTAGCTTACTGAACGACTGTCAGAACATCGATTGGAGTTACCCCATACTTGTTAGTATATGGAACAGAAGAAGTCATACCTGTTGAAGTTGAGATACCTTCCTTGAGAATCATCCAAGAAGCTGGGTTAAGTAATACTGAATGGGTCAGCAAGTGGATTGATCAATTGACATTGATTGACTAGAAGAGAATGGTAGTTGTTTGTCATGGTCAACTATATCGACAGAGAATGATTCGTGTTTTCCAAAAGAGAGTCAGAGCCAGAATTTTCGAAATCGGTCAGTTGGTCCTTATACACAATTTTTCTCATCAAGATGAGTACAAAAGGAAAATTTGCACCGAATTGGCAAGGGTCTTACATGGTCCGCAAAGTATTATCTGGAGGTTCCTTAATCCTATCGGAGTTGGATGGCATCGGATGTCCAAAACCAATCAACTCAGATGTTATCAATAGATATTATATGTGAAGTTTTTAGTTTGTATTTCTCTCATTTCTTTGTAATCGTTCTATTTTCTTGTATTTGCTTTGTTTAAATTTTATCCCTCTTGTAATGAAGTATGTCTGACCTGAACTCTCAAGAATGAGATACGTAGGCGGCCTATGTCGGCCTTGGTCACCCTATTTACCCCTTTTAATATTTCTTTGTAACGAACTACGTCTGAACTGAATTCTCAATAATGAGATACGTAGGCGGCCTATGCTGGATTCGTTCACCCCATTTATCCCTTTAATGTTTCTTTGTACTTTGAACTACGTTCAACCTGACTTCTCAAGAATGAGATACAAAGGTGGCCTATGTCGGCCTCGGTTGGTTTCTTTGTAAAATTTCTTATTGTTGTTAATCTTTAAGGGGGAACTATGTTTGACCTGATTCCTGCCTCAACGGATACGTAGGTGTCACAAGGGTTCGGTCATATCTCCCGAAGATTTCTATTTCTCAATACAGTAGAAACTAAGAAAGCATTTCGAGAGGGACTCAAAAATTCTCGAGAAGAAGATTTTCCCTCAATAGAGCAAGACAAAAATTACTCAACGGCAGTTAAAGATAAGCCGAGACAATTAACTAGGACAGAAATTTTGAGGATGGCCTCAAAATTTCAACATTGGGTTCATCGGTAGCCAAGAGGAACTTTGAACACTTCCAGCGAATAATCAGATAGACCTCCAAGCATCAGCCTCAAAGAAGTTCGCTAAGCCTAACGTGACACGACACTTGACAGTGATCTTTCTAAATACTACTTTTGAAATCTATTTTTCATAAAAAATTTCCTTTTAATTTTATCTATTTTTCACATAAAATATTGTCTTATCTATTAAGAGTCGAGAGATTAGAAAATCAACCGACAATAGCAGGATAAGAAGCAGACAACCGAAGGAGTCAACACAAATCAGTTCATTCTAAAACTAATGATTTTTTGGTGGATGCTGGTTTATAGGTTCACTCTGATATCAGCAAATTCTTCAGTCGATGAATATGGAGAAGTCGAGGGGCGAAGAGCTCCTCAAAATTAACAATTTTTCTGTGGATGCAAGAAATATTTTAGATTGCCTATATCGAAGACTTGGGAACATAAACAGCATTGTCTCATCTAATTCCCCACAACAATGAAGTCTATAATGCGGATACAACTATGTTCAAAGATGAATCAAATGAAAAATCCAAGAAAGACATTTTATGGTTTTTCGTCAAGGACGTCATCTGCATCATATTATCAGACACGATAGTATTACTACCCGGAGAATCATTTATTTGTATTATCAATTGAGATGATACACTACCCTGAGGGTCATTTTATTTGTGTTATCAATTTAGATGATACACTACCCGGAGAACCATTTTATTGGTGTTATCAATTTAAATGATACACCACCCAGAGGGTTATTTTATTTATATTATCGATTTAGATGATACACTACCTGGAGGGTGATTCTATTCATATTGTCGATTTATACGACACACTATCCGGAGGGTCATTTTACTTTATTGTCGATCAAGATGATATCATTACCCAGAAGGCACCCAGAAGATCACAATGTTGCTTTATTGAAGCACTATCTTCATTTAGTACCAAGGATTTCATTAAGAAGATATTCATGCATCACGAAAAGTCATGCATCGCGAGAAAATATTCATGCATCACGGAAAGTCATGCATTGCGAGAAGATATTCATGCATCGTGGAAAGTCATGCATAGCAGGAGAAAGAAATTCGTGCATCGCAGAAAGTCATGCATCGCGAGAAGATATTCATGCATCACGGAAAGTCATATATTGCAAGAGAGAATTCATGCATCGCAGAAAAGCCATACATTGCAGAAAGTCATGCATTGCAAGAGAAAATCCATGCATTATAGAGAAGAAGTCATGCATTGCAAGAAAAGATTCATGGATCGCGGAAAATTCATGCATTGCGGAGAAGAAGTCATGCATTGCGAGAAGATATTCATGCATTGCAAAGAAGTCATACATTACGAGAAAGATTCATGCATCTCAAAAAGTCATGCATTGCAAGAGAAAATTCATGCATCGCGGAAGATTCATACATTGTGAGAAGATATTCATGCATCGCGAAAAATCATGCATCGCGAGAAGATATTCATGCATCGCGTAAAAGTCATGCATTGCGGAGAAGAAGTCATGCATTGCAAGAAAAGATTCATGCATCGCAGAAAATCATGCATTGCGGAGAAAAAGTCATGCATTCCAGGAAGAAAATTCATGCATCGCAGAAAATTCATGCATTGCGGAGAAGAAGTCATGCATTGCAAGAGAAAATTCATGCATTGCGAAAAAGAAGTCATATATTGCAAGAGAGCATTCAGGCATCGCGAAAAAGAAATCATGCATAGTACGAGAAAAATCATGTCTCCCAAGAGAAATATTTAATCATCATAAGAAATCAAATCAATTGTATCCTTTTATTTGGCAAGAGTACACACAAAGAGAATCATCGAAAAGGACATCGAGAAAAATATCAACACTACATCAACCTTGATTTATTTTGACATCAAATGAAGAGTACGTCGCAGATTATCTTGCAAACATAAGACATAAGCTTTATGTGCTTTACATCAATTGCATCGCATCAGCTTTTTATTACTTTGACATCAAATGAAGAGTACATCGAATATTATATTGCAAACATTAGACATAGGCTTCATTTGCCTTACGCCAAACCCAGTGGAGTTGACGTCAAATGTTGAAAAACAATTAAGTGTCAACACGGTAAAAGATACATTTCCCCATTTGAATTGCATTTTATGCTAATGAATTTTATCTCGGTCTTTGTCAAGAGCATCCGGAAGGATGAATTCTCCAAAAAAAACCATAGGTACGGACAACATCAAAGAGGATGTAGCACAACGTGGAACTTTTTCTTAGCAGTGAACTGGGACATAGTCCAAAAAGGAGTATCAAACTCTTAGGACGCGAGCAGAGGAGCAACTTCCACCACAATCAAACCACACCCCTATCAGAAGGAAGTGGGTTTTCTTTATGTTCCTTGGTTTCAGTTTTGCATCCGGAAATTTTAGTATGTACCGGAAGCAAGTTTCTGATACGAGTGGCAATGCACCAAGAGTTTTGAAAATATGTTCGTGTAAATTCTTAACTATGGGTGTGAAGCATGCCACATTCATGGCTATGATGTTACGAGTCTCCTTTTCATTCTCACCTTAATTTATCACTCGTCGAGAATCAAAGGTTATCTAGCATAGTAGATTTTCTTTTCAACCGATCAAGTCGAGCTACAAATAGCATGATTCCTGAAGGTATAAGGATATGTAGGCGGGCTCAGTGTTGAAAATTCTACTGTATTCCAACATTCGCTCTTAAATCCTATTCCCGAGCATTTCGATCCCTTCATAATCTGGTAAGAATGGTTGTTGAATTCTTTCAAAATTGTGCGTCAAATTGAGCATATCAAACTACAAGCAGTTTGAATTCTCATATAGCCTGAGATATGTAGGAAGCCCAATTTCGGGGTTCGGCCATAATTCCAAAAGTCCTACCTAATTCCTTTTTCAAGAGATAAATATGTGGTCGATCGGAATTGGATTAGTCAACTTCATTTTCCTCGAATTTCTTGCATAAATTCAAGTAAAATGAGGGACAGTTGTTTACACCAATTTTGATTCTCCCTAGTGAAGATTAATCCTTGAGTTTCTTCAATTTTGAACAATTTAAAACAATTAGTTTTAGAAAAAAATTGTTTGCAAGATATATTAAATGAATTTTGTCACTCTTTTTTCTAGCTAATACACAATTACGTCTTTAATTATCATATTTTATGAATATTCAAAAATCGATTCAAAAATATTAAGTTTTACTTAAATATTTGATTAATTATTTTAGTTATATAATAGCTTATATTTCAATTATTTAGTTCATATTTTAGTTTAGTATTTTATTTTGTTGAAGTTAAGAAGATCATTTATAGATTCAAATTAATTCGTTTTATCCGGAAAATTTCGTTGATTTAATTTGATTTGGCTACCTTCGGGAATTTTGGACTTATTTAAATTTAACCTTAGCTAAAACCCATTAGCTTATTTTCAGCCCATCCTAAGATCAAATTTGGGTCACTCTTCTAAGCCCAACAATTCCATTAAACCTTTGATTCCTTCCCATATCGTCCCAGACCCAATTATCTTACCAACCCGTACCCGCCCCATTTAAGCAAGAGCCCAGAAATTCCCCAAAGTATTCACATGTCAACAACATCAATGACACTTTACAAGAAAACACACGCGACATTGACAGAAAATATGGTAGCGACGCATGAACAGTTCAAAACAGCCCTGCACGCGCCCCACTTTCTTCTCACGCCAAAGCGATAGGTCATAAGGGCTCCAAACGGCGTCTCATTTTCTGTCAAAATACATGGAAAGGCAGCCAAGGACAGCAATAGTCTGTGACTTTATTGTCTTCTTCCTCCTACTCTTCTCCTTTTCGTACAATTTTAGTAGCAAAAGCATCTGCAGCTTTGTCCTTACAGCCTTTGGATTGATCCGTGTGGCGCCACAAGGGCGATGAACGCATCTCAGCCATCCAAGCCCCTGCCCCATCCGGATTTTAGGGGATTTGGGCTATTTCTCATACAAAGCCCGCCTTCCCTCTCTTTGGGGAACACAAAAAAAATGAATTTGGGGACTAAAGGAAATCCCGATTTTTACCATGAACTTTTTTCAGAATTCATCCACCTCTTCCTTGTCTTGACCTATTTTTCCCTCTCTATAAATGGATGTTCTTCTCTATTTAAGGAAGTGGTCGAAAAAAATTAGTGAAAAGTTGGGGGGAAGAAGATTTTTTTAGGAAAAAGCTGGAAGAAAATATTGAGAATGGTTGGGGATTTTTTATTGAAATTTTGAGCGTCATACTAAGAGAACTTCAGTGAAAGTGGTTTGATAATTTTCCAAGAAAAGGAAATTAGCTCATGTTATTTTCTTCTCGGTGTTCTTTCATATTCTTCTTTAGAATCGAGGGAACTACTAAGAATCTGCCCAGGTCTTTTGTTTTGCTTCTTATATTCCCATTTACTTTAGGTGGTGAAAGATTGTCGCTCTATAAGTTCGGTGGTCCTTCAGTTTCGCTACACACAAGATCTGATTTCTGTGAGCTAGAGTTGTCTGTTTGTGTTATTTACCTCTTTTCTCGACTGCCTTTTTCTCTTCGTTTTCGTTTCTCGTATTATAGTTGAGTGGTTGGATGAAAAATGAGTATGGCTTAGTTGCTGGAAGCATTAGTGCAGATTCTTGTATATGTTGTTTCATGGGTGTTTAGGCGAAATTTTTAAAAAAGGCATACGGAAGCAATTTCCTACCAAAGAAGTGCATACCCTGCGAACCTACTGCGTTTGGGTTTGTCCGTCACGGTTTTTTTCTTAGTATGAGCGGATCTGCCTGCTTTGTTTGAATGCTCTAATCTAAATATCAAATCTTCTTTTGTTTGGTTATCCATTAAATTTGCAGCATGTGAACTCTCATCATTATCTATTTTTTCCTATATGGTAGAATTTGATGACAACTTTTGTATGCTTTTGTATCTGCTAAGTTTCATTTTTGTTTTTTTCCTTCTCAAATATATGCATCATTATTTTTCCATAAATTAGATGTTCCCTACATTATTTCTCTATTTCAAATGTGGCTTAGTATGTGTTGCGCTATGGTAACATTATTTTCTTTTCATACCTCATTTCTTATTAATTCCTAATTTATTAGTTTGTTTGATGTTGTGATGTGAGCTATCCTTTGAAATCTTCCTTTTGTCGATCTTTGTTGTTTTAGCCTCAAATTGGTTATATTGTTCTAGGAGCACGACGTTGAACCTCAAGCTTACCTTTGGGTACAACTTCTGTATGATGAGTGCAATTATGGCTCTTGTGTGTTTATTTATGGTACATACCATCTTTGTATTTTAAAATTTGTGATAATATATATTGGATGAAGTAGTAAGTGATATATGTATAGTCTCGCTTAAATATAGCATCATTTTTTTGTTTGGATTTAAAGCTGTCATTCTCTTGTTTGAGAAAAAAATAAATTAAAAAAACTAACAATATAGTATGTTTTCGGTCTTAATATGGATTTGTATTGCTCGAAATTTCATCAAAATCCCCCAATAATATATCTCTTTATTTACTTCTATGGTTTTAATCGGTATTTCATATCTGAACTATTATGCATGAGTTTTAAAATTATTATTATTATTATTATTTGGTCTGTAACGACCTGTTTAGTCGATTCGAGCAGCAAGATTATTTTGATAGAAACTGGCTGAGTCGACGGAACAGTCGACGGACCGTCATGGTCACGACGGACCGTCGGGGGGGTCATCGTTCCAAAACACTTAAACTCTGAAAATCTGGGTACCAGGATCAACTCTCTGAACTTCACGACGGAACTGCAGTACGGACCGTCGTAGCCACGACGGACCGTCACAGACCTTTTACTGAACTTGAGTCTCTGAACTCTGTGACGGACGTGCAGGACGGACCGTCGCAGGTACGACGGGCCGTCACGAGTGGCGTAATTCCACCCGGGTCGGATTTCTGCTAAAGTTTTAAAGGGGTGTTTTGGACTATTCCTGATTATAATTATAAAATTTGTGGGTTAATGTTAATAGGTTATTTAGTCGGGGATTAAACGNGGGGGTTAAAGGAGATAACCTTGAAATAAATAGTGGGTTACTTTTATCATCTTTAATACTTAAGTATTTGATAATTAGGGTAAAAGAAAAAGGGTTTGAAGAAGAGAAAATTTAAAAAAAAAAAGAAAGAAAAGAAGAGAGAACGAGCGAGAGAGAGAAGAACGAAGAGACAGCAAGGACATTGGAGAAGTAGATTGCTTGATCACGATTCTTCGGTGGAGGTAGGTTATGGTTTATGCTATTTCATAGTAAACTCTAAATAGCGAATGATATGTATTGGGTGAGATTGTAAATTCTTCTATATGATTAATTGTGTGGTTGCATGATGTGATTTTGTAATTGTAATGGATTGGAAAGATGAGGCTGTGAATCTTAAACCTTAAAATCTCCCTATTAATGATAATGCCTTGACATAAAGGAAGGCTTGATGAACTAAAGTAAAGATATTAGGGGATCGGGTTTCACGGACCGACACGTAGTATTAGGGGATCGGGTGTCACGGACCGACAAGTAGTATTAGGGGATCGGGTGTCACGAACCGACACGTAGTATTAGGGGATCGGGTGTCACGAACCGACACGTAGTATTAGGGGATCGGGTGTCTCGAACCGACATGTAGTAATAGGGGATCGGGCGTCACGTACTGACACGTAGTAGTAGGAGATCAGAGTGTCACGTTCCGACACCAGGAGAATAAAGAGAATGAATCTTGAATTGTGTTAATATACTCAAATTTAAAGAACCACTTCCCAAAATGAGTATGGTGTGAAGGCTTGAGTCCTCATAGATGTGCTGGGTGTTGTGGCCAATGGTTATGGTACTTGTTGTTGTCACCTGTTGAGTATGTAGTTGATTTTATATTATTATTTGATATATATTGTTTTCTATTTTGAGTTGGCCGATGATATCTACTCAGTACGTGTTCCTTGTACTGACCCCTACTTGTATTCTTTTTCTTTGTTAATTATGGAATGCTGCAAAAGTGCCATCAACTTCGACTCGTCCGCAACTCTAGCCAGTCTTCAGAATATCAGATTTCAGGGTGAGCTATTGTTCCTAGATCGGACTGGATTCTCTCATTCGTGTCTTGATGTCCTTGAAGCTCGGACATGGACCATTCATTTACTTATTTTAGTTTCTTAAATACTCTTAGATTTAGTAATTTGAGGATAGATGTTCTTGTGGTGATGACTTCCAGATTTTGGG
>NC_028637.1:53903862-53933047 GCF_001406875.1 Solanum pennellii
AGTGACTTCGTCTCGTCCGCAACTCTAGCCAGTCTACAGCACGTCAGATTTCAGGGTGAGCTATTGTTCCTAGCTCGGACTGGATTCTCTCATTCACGTCTTGATGTCCTTGAAGCTCGGACATGGACTACCGTTTTATTCTTTATTTTAGTTCTTAAATATTCTTAGACTTAGTAATTTGAGGATAGATGTTCTTGATGTGATGACTTCCAGATTTTGGGGATAATAGTTGATAAATTATAGAATGTTTATTTATTGGTTTTATTAATAAGATTTTGAGTCTTCCGCATTATGTTGGGGTTTATATTTGTTGGTTCGCTCACATAGTAGGATAAGTGTGGGTGCCACTCGCGGCTCGTTTTGGGTCGTGACATGGTGTCAAGCTCCTGCTCACCTATATAAATTGTTAGATTCTTAGTTTTGTTGTTAGCTGTAAAAGTTTTCATTTTAAATAAATGTTGTCTTATTTGTTAAATAAACTTCTGGGTTGCTCCATCGACACTAGGTTCCCTTCTGCTCGTTTCATCTTATTCTTATTAGTTCATTTATTTTCTCGTGGTGATGCAGAATTTATGTGTTTAGTAGTATTTTGTTTGACTCATATTGACTCGAATATTTTCTTATAATAATTACACTTTTTTGCGTGTAAAATACGTCCGAGTTCTCCAAGAACTCACTCATTCCTTGCATTTCGAGAGAGTCATAAAGACTCATATTTCCTTCATCTAGTCAAGCCATAAAAATGACGTACATGTCCTGGAGTGGAAGAAGTTGAAGAGAGTGGGTCGTAAAGGCCCAAATTTATTTCTTAAAATTTTGTATTATGTTATTTTTTGGGCCTAAGCCCTTGCTTTTTTTCTATCACTACTATTTTGTTAGAAATTTAGGACAGGTGGAAATGGGTTGAAGGCCCTAAACAAAATAGGTCCAAATACCGGTCCAGGCAGACAGAATCGAATTTGGACCCAACTCTCTCTCTCTCTCTCTCTCTCTTTACTTTATCGCTTATATGTTTATTATTATGTGTCATTAGTTTCTAGGTTCGGAAATTTCAAATCCCCGCAATAATCCGTAATGTTTTATCGACTTAAAATTAAATCAAGTCTAAATGGGTTTAAAAGATTAATAAATTAATAGATTTTGCAAGTCAAATCTCACTTAGATAGTACAATTGATACTTCACTTTCAAACAACTCTAAATAATTTTATACCATAATTAAGTAAGACATTTTAGCCAAATAGTTAGTTATTGTATAATCGCAAGTTAGCGAGTATTTTAGATGTCGTAAAAACCTTCCTAAAATATAAATGAGAATCTCGAACCCCCTTTTAAGGTTTTCATTAGATTCCCTTTTTTAATCTGTTGAAAACTAAGTTTTTCTTGTTTTTTTTAAAAAAAAATAATTAAGTGGTGACTCTAAAAAAGTCAAAAAAAAAACTTAAAAATTATTTTCCGAATAAAATATTGTACACATGACAACCACATTTTGGGGATGCTTTTGAGTTTATTATAAAAAAAAAAATTCTGCATCTTATTATAATGGTTCAGTTTTAAGCCGGCTTATCTTGGTGGGACAAGAAGAGTGCTATCACGTCTATTTTGGATCGTGACAGTCCCTCATTCCAATTAATCTCAGGTTGGTATGTCTGCTTGTTGGTCACTAGTAGGGATACAGATAGAACTGAAACCCTTGTTGAATCTTCTCCATAGTAAAGTGAGAGTCAATTGATTCTTTCATGAAATACAAGGTTTACAACAACTTGAATATATAATTGTTTTACCATCACAAAACACAAAACTGGTTCCTCAACTTGAATAATGTTCAACTCTTTAAGCAACTTTTATATAAAGTAGTTGATTAAATATTATTTGATTAATTTCGTCTAAAATTTCTTTTTTGTTTATAGGAAAAAAGAATTGTTGTGCATTCCTATTCCTCTTCGTAATGAGTTTTTCAAGAGAACTCATGTGAATAATTTTCATAAATTGAATCCAGATGAGTGGGTTGTGGAAAAGGCCAAATGATCTTATCCGAAAGTTATTTAATTTAAAATTTAAAGAGAATGAACTTCACCTGCTTGAGATGGGCGATATGGTCCAACTCACGCCCGAAGAGTGTACTAAAATTTAGACTGAAAAAGTAATAGGGGAAACACAAGAACAGAATCTATGGAATGACACTCAAAACAATGTACAACGAATTCCAATCAAGTTTAGAAGGCATTAGATCGTCACGCCAAGTCGGATTCTTGGCGGTGTTCAAATAGCAGCAATATCGAAGCAACACAACTTACACGCGCATTAGAAGTATATGAGGCAAAAGGAGTTGTAGAACAAAATAACACGAACCAAACCGTTCAGCAAATCAGAGAACAAGTGTTCAACCTCACTCGCCGGCAAATTGCATCTCTTTTTCAACACGATCCTCTCCAACTAAGGACACCGACGATAGTGATGAAGATAAATACATAGAGTCCACCCCTTAACTACAAGAGAAAACTATATAAAATAGCAAACTTTCAATTAAAATTAAATATTATAACCAAAGATCCATTTAATTCTAATTTTACTTTCCAATTCATCTCTCTCCAGATTTCTAACTCGCTATTCTCGATTTCTCGCTCACTACTCTCAATTTCTCCGCTTGCTAGTCTCTCTTGCCTCTCTCACTTTACACAAACACAAATATATAAATGATGTTTGTATTTGTATAAAGCAAGAGATACTTGTATATATACATATATTTTTAGTTCGCCTCTCTCACTAGAAATCTCTCTCGCCACTCTCTCTCACCTCTCTCACTTTATACAAACACAAATGGATAATTGTGTTTATGTTTGTCTAAAGCAAGAGAAAATTATATATACAAATACATATAATTTTGTCCTATACACTTATAATCATATAAATATAGATTTCCCCAACTAGATCTCTATTTCCTTTCTCTCTTTCTCGCTTTATACAAATATTTGTATAGAAATGTTTTCTTTCGATGTAATTGAATACAAATCTAAATTTTATGCAGATATACAAATAAAATCATTGATAAATATACATAGTAGTTATATATATACAATTATCTAATTGATGTACATATACAATCGTTGCACCTTTATAAAAAAAGAGATGTTGCGTGCGATTTATATAAATTGAGATGTTGTCTGCGATTTATACAATCTGATGTTCCATAACAAACATAAAGTTTTTAAGGAGCGTAATTATGCAAACTATAGTTATAGCATACTAATGTGTTTTTTATGTTTGCTAAACCTAAAATTTATAGGATAAATTGTATGAAATAACAAACATTTAATTCATATTAAATGTTATAACTATAGTTTACTTTATTTCCAATTTGCAACTACTGTTCCACATAGTTTGTTATCTAGCAGGACTCACAGGTTTGTATTAAGAGCGAAAGATATATCTATATAGATATATACAAATTAAAGCAGCTCTTTTCTATCCCCATTTACACCATTTTCTTCTAAAAATTCTCACCCAGATTAGTTTTCTTTCACCCACATTATTTTAAATTTTGATTATTCATTCTTTTCTTTTCCCGTTTACATAATTTTCTCCTAAATTCTCTCATCGAGATTAGTTTTCTCACCGACATTATTTTTGAATTATGAATTTTCATTCTTTTATCTCCCCATTTACATAATTTTCTCCTAATTCTCTCACCTAGATCAATTTCCTTTCACCAACATAATTTTTGAATTTTGAATTGTCGTCATTACCCTCCCAATTGTGCTATTAAAATTTTAGGTAACCGCCAAAAACATGTTGAAATTAACTTCATATTATTTTTTTTCTTTGTATTCTATAACATTTTTATTTTTTTTCCATGAATTTCAATATACATATGCAGTTTCAACTAGCTAATACAAATTTTTATTTATATTATATATACATATACAACTAAAAATAACAACAAAAAGAACCTATACTTATACAAATTACAGCTAATATTTTTTCTTACTTACATATAGATTTCACATATACAATTATACAAAGAACACATACATATACAAATTACAACTATATGTACATATACAATGGACATGTCTAACAAAAAAACACATATACATATACAAATATCATCTAATATACAAACACAATTATCATAATTAAAGACCAACATGATTGTATACATATACAAATATATAAAAAGTGAAACATTTTATATACAAATTATCCAATTGTATAAATAAATTTATACAAAACTGATCAATTTATATATAAATTGGATATATATAGCGAAGTATACAAATCAGAAGCTAATAATGCAATTATGCAAACTATAATTATAACATATAAATATAATTTTTGTATTTGCTTAACCTAAACTTTACTAATGAATAGTGTAGTTGTGAGCTAGGCGAGTTCTAGTTTAGAAATAGAGAAATGTGATAAAAATTAAAATAGACCTTCAACTATAGATACAGTAAATTTCTACGTAGGAAATATGAAATTGTGACGAAATTGAAACTTACAACATCTAAAGAAAAATCCACTATTCTGCCACTGTTAATTAGGAGAAATCTCTATTTTACAATTATAGAATTTGTATAAAATAATTAACACTTATATATTATATATTTTTTTCTCCGTTTAAATTTATTTAATTTACTCTTCTTTTAATTTGCTTAAAAAAAGAATAGCCTTTCCATTTTTAGCAATTTATTAATTTTAATTTTTTCACGTGAAATGTTTAAGGTCACGATATTAAAAATATTTTGATACATTTGACAAATTTTTAATTTTAAACCATAAAATTCAAAAGTCTTATTTTACTTTCTTAAACTCTATTTCAAGTAAAAAAAACAGGTCACTCAATTTGAAACAAAAAGAGTACATACACACTTTTTAAAAATAATTAACTTTGAAATACACGTTGCGTACCTAGCAACTAGTATAGACACATATAGTTAATCGGTCATATTATATCTACTTTGGTAATTTCCTATAATCGGTCATATTATATCTACTTTGGTAATTTCCTATGGTTGTGTACACAATTCATGAAACTTTGACCAAAATAAGTCATTCTATAAATCAATGTACCAAAATAGTATGTTTTTAATTTTTTTTTTTCAAAATTAGTATAAACGTGGTTCACAGTAACGTTTTATGCTTTATTTTATTTTAAAAAATTTAATGGAAAAAAAAGTAAAAGTTTAGGGAGCAAACAGAAATAAAACGTTATTGACAATAACGTTTTATACTTCGTTATCTAGAATCACGTTTTATACTTCGTTATCTAGAATCACGTTTTAGAGCTAAAACGTTACTCAAAGTAATGTTTTTATATTTTAGTATTGTAGAAACGTTTTATCCAGTCACGGGCTCTGCAATTAAAGAATCGAATTCTGTATTTTACAGATTATAAAACGTAACTGATAATCACGTTTATTATATATAAAACGTAACTGTCAATAACGTTTTGTGTATATTTAATCACGGGGCATCGGATTAAGAATAAAAAAATCCTGCTACATTGGAATCTTACATATCATAAAACGTTATCGCTGATCACATTTCTACATTAAATCGTGACTATCAATTACGACACTATGTTAAAGTCAATTTTTTCATTTTTTTTACTGACGACAAATGGTTATAAAATGAACCTTGTTGAAAATAATGTTCTAAACACTCCAAATTCCAAATTTTGTTTGTGTAGCCCAATTTTGAAACAATATTTACAAAGGTATGAATTAAATAAGTCAAGTCAATGTATCATATTGTGTTATTATTTTTACCATAGCTTTCAAATATTTTTCTAATTTATTACTTAGAAAGATGACTTATTTTTATGTGTAGGAATAAAAATGGCAAATTTTGAACATAATGTGATGGTTGCTTTGTACTGGGGTGGCGAAATAATTACTGAAATGAACGGATGCAGGTATACTGAATGTGCTAGAATGATTATTAACATGTATACTTCAATGAAGTATGTTGAATTGGTTGAATTATTGCATGAGAAAATGGGTACAACTAGTGAAAATATTCAAATGGATATTTCGGGAAAATATCCTTGTTTGATTCAAGGTAACCATACAAGGTTCATTGAGTTTAAAATTGATGATGATCAATCTTTGCTACAATTTTTTGTTATACCTCAAAACTTTGCGGATAAGATTGACATAAATGTTTTGGAAATGTATGTAAAGACCAAATCAACAAATCAAAATGATATATTTCAAATTAGTGGTCAACATGGTTATCACATGAATTTATTGTCTCAAAATTATGGATTTGCCACGGTTAGTCAACCTCATTATGCAGAGCCGATTGCTCAACCACCATTTCAACAATTGTTAATGCATGACCAAGGATCATTTGGCGAAGGTTCAAGTAGCCAAAGACATGTTGACAATAGTTCGAGAAAATATGAGGGCAGGTAAAACAACAAATTTATGTTTTAATGAATTTTAATATAATTAGTTGATAACACAATTTTACTCATTATAAATATACATATATAGATAGATAGTGATATTTTTTGTGATTAATTACCTTAACTTTTTTAAGGAATAACCTTATGGAGAATAAATTACTGATTTTAAAACAAGCTTCTATGTATCATAATTTTCTAAAATTTAATTGAATTTCTTTTTCCACAGAGAAAATGAGAACAATGTTGATCCATATAGTGATGTAAATGCTGAAATTAGTGAAGAAAGTTCGGAGGAAGATGAACCTTCAAAAGATGATGGTGAAAGTGAATCAGATGAAGATATCAATAATGCTAGAGATTTTTCTCAAAATGACATTGGTATAAATCTTCCTAATCAATTTGAAAAGGATGTGTCTGAAGTGCAAAATGATGTACCCTATTTTAGAAAATTAGATAACGAGGAAGACATTTTCATGTGTACATGTGAATCTGAGATGGAGTATTGTTCCGTCTGGTCTGAAGATGGCACAAAAGATTTGAAAAAAGGTATGTTTTTTAATAGTAAAGAAAAACTAAAACGAGCTGTGACAATTTGGAGTTTGAAAAAAAATAAAGAATACAAGGTGGTGACATCAAACAAGAGTTTATGGGTTGCAAGATGCAAGTTTCATACTTCATTAGGTTGCTTGTGTTTTCTCCAAGGACGAAAGGTTGGAGATAACCTTTGGAAAATAGGAAAATATATTGAAAATCATAGATGTGAGACTGAGGGGCTTTCTAGAGGTCATGCCAATCTAAATACCAATTTAATTGCATCTTTGATTCTTAATCAAATTAAAAAAAATTCGAAGGTTTTGGTGGTAGATGTCATTTCCAAGGTTCACGAAAAATTTGGTCATCAAATAACATACAGAAAAGCGTGGCTTGGACGTCAACGCGCATTTGAATTGGTGTATGGTGACTTTAAGAAATCATTTAGTGACCTACCCAAATTTTTTGCAGCTTTTCAACACTTTAACCATGGAACAATTGTGGAATGGAAACACGAAGAGTCTATGAGTTCATTAGAGGTAAAAACTTTTAAATATGTATTTTGGACTTTCAAGTCATGCATTGATGGATTTCAAACATGTCGCCTTGTTATTTCAGTAGATGGAACTCATATGTATGGAAAATATGAGATTAAATTATTGATTGCTGTTGGAATTGATGGAAATGATAATATTCTTCCTCTAGCGTTTGCTATTGTAGACAAAGAATCGAAAGAAGCATGGAAATGGTTTTTTAAGAATTTGAGTGCACATGTCATAAAAGATAGAGAAGATATTTGTGTTATATCTGATAGAGCAAAAGGAATATTGACAAGTTTGCAGGAGTTGCGGCGATTTCAGGAGCCTCGAGTCTTCCATCGATATTGTATAAGGCATCTTAAGAGTAATTTTTAATCTCGATTTCCAAACAAGGATCTTAGTAGGCTGATGTGGAGGACTGCTTCAACCCATCAAGTAAGAAAATTTGAGTCCTTGATTTGGCAAATTAGAGAAGAAAATGAAGATGCATATGAATATCTCATGGAAATCCCCTTGGAGAAATGGACGGTTAGTCATGATGGTGGTAAAAGATGGGGAGTGTTGACAACAAATCTTTCAGAGTCGTTCAATGGAGTGTTGAAAAAAGCACGTGGCTTGCCGGTCACTTCTATGGTCAGACTTTCATTAGAGCAAACTGTTGAACGATACACTCGTAGGTCTAAAAAAGCGCAACAACTCCTAGAACAAGATGAATTGTGGACCGAAAGGTTCAAAATGAAGTGGGAGAAGAACTATGAAAGTTCAAAAAGGCACTTTGTTTTTGATTGAAATATATCCACAGGGGTATATGAGGTTAGATCTATTCAAGTTGATGGTACTGGTGGTAATCCTCATTGTGTTTCACTGAATGAAAGAAAATGTGATTGTGGAAAATGGGTTAATTTGCATTTCCCATGTTCACATGTCATGAAGGTTACTGATAGAATGGGAGAGATAGCTAGAAACTTTGTTAGTGAACATTTCACTGTAGAGAATTATGTTACAACATATTCTGGGTCCTTCTCACCGGTTGGCCATAAGGCGTATTGGCCATCTCCTAATTTTAGAATGGAAAGTAATGAATTCTATCGTCGTCTCAATCGATCAAGGAACAGTAGAATACCCAATTAGATGGATCGTGGTGCTGCTGTATATGAGCGAGCTTGTGGATTATGTAGACAAACCGGACATGATAGGCGTCGATGTCCAGATCGTAATTAAAATTAAGTGGACAATTATTGATTAGTTTAATTGTGTTAATTCCAAATGTTGGTCAATGTCTAGTTTTGATAATTTTCTTTCAGTTAGCTACTGTAATGTAATTCAAATAATAATTAATTTTTTGCCTTTTGTTGTTTAGTTTGGAGCTTATGCAGTTGTAATATCATCAAAGTGTTGCTTAGGTAGACAGAAACACAAGAATTGAGAAATAGAAGTACATAAGCTTTAAAAGACCACCAGATGTGTCTGCCAATAGTAAACCAGCAATCATCCAAAACATATAACACCTAGCTTTCTCATTGACCATATCCTGTGTTGCCAAGTCGGGTAATCGTGGTTGAAGTCGCAAGTGTGCATTAAGCGCAGAAACCTTGAGACTACTATGTTTAAAGTCTTGAGGTTGTGGACTAAAACCTAATAATCTTTGACAAATATTTTGCCAATCCACTACAGACCTCTGTGGCTCATACCCAACTACCGCATTACCTTTCACGGGTAAGCCATACAATATCTCCACGTCCTGTAATGTGATCGTACTCTCACCCGTCCTAAAGTGGAATGTATGAGTCTCAGGCCGCCATCTCTCAACTAGTGCGGTGATTAAGCTACGATCAATAACAGGCCTATGAGACCTATAAACACCATATAATCCAGATAGTTTAATCATATCTAAGACTCGTGGATGAATGGGATGTTCATTTACTAGGTCCCAAAACTTCCCATCACATTTCCTTGTGTTCAAAATCATATTATCATTCCCTATCCATATATCTCGTGACCTATGAGTTAGTTGTCCAGTTAATACAGACAGATCAAGTGGACCGGGATCCAATTGGTATGCATTATTAGCAGCCATAAAATAAATACCTATACAGAAGTAAGAATACAACGTAATTTAGAAGCTTTCCTCAATCTACTATATGTAGCATGCTGCACTAGCTAGGTTGTTTACAGCAGCAAAATCCAAATATTTTGGTATGACATTAAATTGATCAACCACTAGGTTGCTTCTTGATGAGTATAATTAGCTTTTGGACCACTGTAAAATTAAAGATGAGTTTTAATTTTTTACTACAGCTGTTGTCATTCAACTTTAATGCTTTTTATCATTAGTTTTGATTGGAAGTATGAATAACAACAGCTATAGCAGTTGTGACAGTATATACATATAGCAACCTACAAGAATCACAATTCAGAGACCGACAAATATTTCAAACCATACATTATTTACTCTAATTTTTATGACCAGACAGCCCCCTACACATGCACACTCCACAAAATAATTAATACGATCCGTCTGTCTCATTTTACTTGATCACTATAAGTGTTTGTTCTAACAAATCAATCCGTTATAAAGTCTTGCTTATGTTTTAAATTGATATTTATTTTTAAACAGCTCATAATGTGCAAGAGCTGTTAAATAGATAAAGAAAGACATCTTTATTTGTCTTTTTACTTTAATTAGCAGAAACATATTTTTCTTGCATTTTCCTTAATTAGCATGAAGTCAAAATATAATACTTTCGAATATCAAAATCAGTTTAAAACTTTAGTGTTTGAAGTAATATATAGTGGTTGTAAATTATGTTTACATGACAGAAACAATCAAAAGCACAACAATTTACTGCTTTCACTTACCAAAGATTTGGTAAGAGTGGCAGGGGTTAACCTACATCAACAGATTAAAATCTGAATTTTTGACCAAAATAAGTCATTCTATAAATCAATTCACCAAAGGAAAATAACAAATTCATCAACTATAAGATAAACTATATCAATGTATAACAAAATTACCTGAATCACAAAAAGAACTCTTCTTTATCAAAGTTTTTTTTTACCTTTTTTAAGCAAATCTGCAGAAGTTTTCAAAGTTTTGAAATTTCACCTCCAATCTGCAGTGTGTTTAAACTACAATACTCGATCAACACTCTCAAATCTCTTGTATAGAGCAAAACGATTTCAAATTGAATAAAGATTAAGCATCAACTATGGAAGAGCAAGAAGATGGTGGTCTTCAAAATTCGTGCACTCTTCAGATACAGTATTCATCAACTTCATTGTGCCTTTGGAGCGAGATTTGATGCTAGTTCTCTTCATCCCCTGTAACTTGAAGGTAGGTTTGGAGAATGAAGTGGGTTTTCTTAGAGGGTTTTCTTCCCCAATTTTATATAACTAAATTGGGGTTTTTTTGTTCTAGTGCAGGCATAAATTATATATGCTTAAAACGTTATTCCCAATAACGTATTAGAGTTAAAACGTAATTTCCAGTTACGTATTATTATTAAATTATATATGCTTAAAACGTTATTCCCAATAACGTATTAGAGTTAAAACGTAATTTCCAGTTACGTATTATTATTTAACGTCGTTAGCAGTCCGTCCCTTTTCTCGTTAAATTTTTTAAAATAAAATAATTTTTTTAAAAATAAATAAAGTATAAAACGTTACTGTGAACCGCGTTTATACTAGTTTTGTAAACAAAATTAAAAACATACTATTTTGGTAAATTGATTTATAGAATGACTTATTTTGGTCAAAATTTCCACAATTCATACTTCGATTAAATTCAAATTGTGTATTGCATGGTCTATTTAGGGGTGACGCTCTCAATAAAAATTTCTCCATACCCAATATACTCAAACCCAAAACGACCTTTGATTAAGAGTAAACAATGCCACCACCGCTACACCTGTGGTTGGGTGTGATGAAGGTGCATTAATAGAAGTAACAAGTTTCCTCTGCATCTGCTTGGCAGTTTCGGAGAAAAAAGGAACGCATCTTGTTCTTGAAAAATGTTTCAAAGTCACGTTGTCCACACAATACTTAACTTATTTTCCTTAAGTGGTATAGTAGTATTACGTAATAATATTCTTGCCATATATAATTAGAACTTTGACCTTCCTATAATTAAACACGGCATGTTATATATTGTTTGACACTCTAGCTAGTATATATATATATGACATGCCAAATGACAAAAAACTGAAAAGTGAAATACAAAATTTTAATTAGAAGGAAATTAATTAAAGATAGAATTATATATGGCTGATTATTCTTCTTGTTCAACAGAAAATAGAAATTTGTTTACTCCTTGTGCTGCGTGTAAATGTCTACGTCGCCGATGTTTGGAAGATTGCCTGTTAAAGCCTTACTTTCCACCAAATGAGCCCATGAAATTCATCGTCGCTCATAAAATATTTGGAGCAAGCAACATCATCAAGGTGCTGCAGGTAAATACTAGTATAAATTCATTATGCTTCTTGTACCCATATTGGTTGGTGAACACAAATATTGAAAAACATGGAAAGAATAAAAGAAATTTGAAACTAGCTAGTTAGCAGTAATTAATGTTGGGGAAAATACTAAAAATATTGATATTAGATTGAAATTATAAAGTAGTAAAGAGCTTATCTAAAAAATTATGTTGTGGTAAGCCACTGCCTTGAAAGCGAAATTGGAGTTCGACTCCGGTGCAAATCGCTGCAGCCGATCGCTCCCCAAGGTTTCACAGTTACTCTCAAACATGTGCACTCGTGGCTAAGAATTTGGAGGTTGCTCAAAACCAATTGTCAAAAAAAATATTCTAAGGATAAGAAGAGGTAGAAAAATGTTTTTCTCTTCTTTTTATTTATGTTGGTAGTGTATTTAATATGTTCCCCAAAGCCTCTTCTTATATAGGATTGCCAGAGAAGGAGTTGAAAAATAGAAGAGTTTAATTTTCTGATACGTACTGCCAAGGTTAATGGCATTAAAGGCCATTACATCACTTTGATTTTTAAAAAAATGTATCTTCTCATTTGAAACATAATTTGCATTTATCTTGTTATATTACATTTAATTAATAAAATTAGAGTAATTAACTCAACATTAATCAACTTAACAATTAAGACCAATCCTGCATCTGTTCCTTAGCCAAAAAAAGGTATTAGCCAAAACTAGCTAGCAATACACTTTTCTTGTTTTTTTCTTTTCTTAGGGTGCTGAGTAGATCCCTCTCGTCGCACTCTCACAAACACAAGGAAAATACAAAAAAAAAATGAAAAAGAAAGATCACCTCATATTAACTTTAATTTATTCAATTTTCACTTCAAAGATTAGCTATATTGATTCTTGGAAAATGAAAAGTATTATTTCCTTTCTCTCAACTTATATAATGTAGTTCGAAAAAGCATAAAAATATCTCTAAACTACAAGAAAAAATCTAAAAATACCTTTCATTCATCTTTTGATCTAAAAATACCTATCTACTCATTTTTTTGGTCTAATACTACCCTTCCATCCACTTTTTTTTGCTCACTTATAACCTTGCAACTAACAACCCTCTCTTTTTTAGAAAATATTTATTATGTGTCATTTCTTATTGGATGAAATAAAAATCCACCTCTTTTCAAGATCCAAAAAAAAATATTTTTTTAATTATAGTAATTTCTTTAAATCTATTTAGATTAAAGAGATGAATATAAGGGTATTTTTAGACCAAAAGATGGATAAAGGGTATTTTTAGACCTTTTTTTATATTTCAGCAATAGTTTTGGCCCTTTCCGAATGTAGTTTAGGTGCAACGCAAAGAAATAATGAAAGAAAAAAGGAAATACGTCTAAAATATTTGTGTAACTACAAATAATTTCATTAACGTCGAACTAAAATAGAAAGTAAATAACAAACTATATGTCATATGTGGTTTCAGGATCTTCCAGCAACACAACGAGGAGATGCAGTTAATAGCCTTGTTTATGAAGCAAATGCAAGGATGAGAGATCCAATATATGGGAGTGCTGGTGTAATTTCCCATCTTCATGACCAAATGACTAAACTCCAAGCACAAGTTGCTCTGGCTCAAGCTCAAATCTCTAATTTACAATCTCAAAATGCTAATTTGATGACTTTAATACCCTACCAACAATCATTATCAGATCACCATTATACATTTCAAAATTCAACCCCTTTGTCATATGATAATAATACTGATATTTGGCATCTAGGTGACACAACTTGGAACTCTTTCTGGTCATGATGACAAGATATATTCATTATTTTCTAATTGGGGTACATAATATTTGAAAGGATTGTGATGAGATGGAAAATTAAACTCTCATCAACAATCTTTTTTAATGTATGTTACATCATTTTTTATTTATTTTATAGATGATACTACATTTAATTACAAATATTCCAATTATTACCGTGAGAAAATAAATGATGTTTCTTATTTCAGATAATGTCACAAAAAAAAAGTGATATGCTTACTATTTCTCTTCTTCCATTTAATTTAGCTGATCATTAATTCTTAGTTTGTAATGTTTGACTAGCACTCTTCTCAACTATTAGTCCTCTTGTATTTCGATTTATACAAACGTGTTTCACTAAGTACGAAACTAAAAGTAAAAAAAAGAATTTTAAAATTTATGATCTAATATAAGAGATAGATATTTTTGTGATTATAAATTATCTCGTTAAAAGTGAAATGAGAAGTGTTAAAGAAGATTTTATGAATACTAGAGTGGTTGAGTGTAATAAACTCAAAACATTCGTAAACACTATAATTAATTACCCCTCACCAGGAATCTCCCTCAAAACTCAAGCCCTAGACTTTTTTTTTTCTTCCCTTAAAAAAATAAATAAATAAAAAATTCAAACCTAATATATTTATATTGTCGGAAAAACATCAAAAAAATTAACATAGCCAAAGTATTATAAAGGTAGTTTTCCGAAGAAGAAATTTCTGACATTGGCTTCGTAATTATCTTAACTTTATTGTTATTTCGGATTTGGACAACTTTTACCTTATTCCCATGTTGCAAGTATTGTAGGAAATTTTAAGAAAAATACTTAATAACAAACTTATAAAGAATTATCATAGCTTATTGAGGTTTATTAAACACATTGTCCTAAACAAAAAGGCCCTCTTTTATGAAATTATTAAGAACAGAAAACTAACAATGATTTAATAAAATAAAAAATCTAGCATAATAGAATATATAAAGGAGAAATTTCTCTTCATGCATCTTCTTGCTTCTTACCAAAAGTTGAGTCGAAGGAAATTTTACATGGAGATAATGTTTAGATAGAAAGAGTAACATCTCAATTATTAAGCATTATCAAAGCATTAAAGGCTTTTCAATGTATATTGTATGTATTTTCTCCGTGCATTTTTACTTTTTTTGTGTTTATGTTGGCACATTTAAAAAAAATATATATAGGAATAATTTTACTATATCACACTTATTAATTATAAATTATTTAAATATTAAAATAAATAATATTTTACAATAAGATTAAAATAAACAGAAAATAATACATTATTTTTTAATTTTTAAAACTAAACAAATAAAATTGGACAATTATCTTTAATATATTGAACAAATAAAAATAGACTAAAGGAGTAGTAAATTGTAGATACTAAAACCGGTAATTATTATAAGAATTCAAAAAGTTTTAATGGTTAATCTAACTTAATTGCTATTGAGGGGCTAAAACTATGGGATAATTTTTTTTTAAAGAAAATAAAGGTGTTTGGGGAATTAATAAAACAGCTTTTAAATGAAAGTAGAAGTAGTTTTTTTATTGTTGGAAAGAAACTTAAAATTTCGGCTTCTTAAAAAAAGGCAGAAGCAGAAGCTGGAAATTATTTTTTTTTGAAGACCAGAATATCCCTTACTTATATACATATTAACCAATATATCCCTTATTAATTAGCTAACTTAACTAATATGTTTGGTTAAATTTCATTTAAGAATTGAATTTTTTATATTAATTTCATTATTTTATTTTACAGAATTAGCAAATATGGTAATAGAATATTTTTGTAGGATTAGAAAAGAAATAACAACAATGTTTTTGCACGGTTATATCAATATTTAGTTTATTTTTATTTATGTATGTATAATATTGATTCAAAAATTTAATATGTACATTTTAATTTAATAAAAATAAGAATTAATATTTCTTTTAAAATAGATAAATAAAATAATTTCTCTCTTTAAAATAATCTTAATTTGAAAATTACATTGATACTTAGTATTTTTTGAAATTTAATGTTTAAGAAATTAGTCAAACACGATATATTTATCAAATATAATTTTTAAATGAATTATCAAAAGAATTTCTCTGTAAAGCTATTTTTAAAAGACGAAATAACCTGAAAAATCCTTATACTAAACATAGATTATAAATTGGACCCTTTTATTTCATAAAATTTGGACTATATATGCTTAAAATCGTTCAAAATAAAAATTTTAAGCTCTTTTGAAGTTGATAAAGCTTTTGTAGCATATTTTGCTTAGTCATATGAGTGTCTGACAACACTCTTAAAAGTGAGTATATGTATAAGCTTAATTAAGATTAAAAAAACCATTATTACAGACCAAAAATAGTAACTCCGTCGAAATTCACCATTTTCGGTTCATCTTTTTGGTGATCTTCATCTCTCCGATTTTATGTTCTGCAGTTTTCATATGTTTTTTATGTGTTTTGTTTATTTTATTGATATGTTTGTTTAATGAGCAAAAACAAAGGTGAAGCTCTTGGAAAAAATGACTGATTTGTTTTTGTAACATTATCATTTCTAGCCACATTCAATTTTTTTCACATTAAATTCAAGTATAAAGAAGATTTCTTAGAAGATGAATATTAAAATGACGTGGCCATTGGTATGAATATGATGTGGCATTAACTTTTTGAACGTGAATATACGGTGTCATTCATGTCAGAAAAAGTGAGGTACACAATACATGAGGGACTTAAAATTCTTATTTTCAATGAGTTTGAGTGTCTAGTTGAAAATTCGTAAAGTAGAAGGTTTTGACTTACAATTTGAGTCAAGTATAAGGGTGTTTTATGTTATTTCGTCTTTTTTAAAAGTGCTTTTAAAAATAAGTCAGTTTAAGCACGAGAAAAGATATAAAGTGACATTTAAAGTTGTTTCGAATTTTTAAAAAGACATTCAAACTATGCAAGCATCCTATTACCCTTCTAAACAATTCTAAGCTGATATTATTACATTATATTGTTCACCTGACATGGAGAGTGTATGTACTCTCTTAAAGAGCGTGAACAAAAAAAAAAGTTGCAAGTATTTTTCTATAAATTACATTTTCTTGTTTTTTATATTATTTTAACTTTTTCTCCTTATTATTTTTTCTTTTTCTTTCTTTCTTCTTCTTCAAAAATTCATTTTTATCTTCATTGAAGCTTCTCACTTTAAATGTAACTTTTTATCACAATTTCATCTCCCTTTTCTATTATTATTAGTTTAACTATCTTTAATTTAAAATTATATCCAAACATTTTATTACATTCGAACAATATGATAAGCACATTAGATTTCAAAGGTATTATTTAGTTTTTTAATCCAAATTTCAATTAAATTTTTTAGAATTTCGAAAATTTATGATTGTTTCAAAATTATCATTTCTAGTTTTGAAGTTATATGAAAATGAGGTAAATTAATGAGATGATTAGGAAGTATCATATACTTTTGTTTTATCCGATTTCAATTAAGTTCTTTCAATTTTCGGAGAATTAATCTATTCTTTCAAAAATATGATTTCTAATTTTGGATTTATACGAAAGTGAGTAGTTGATGATACTTCAAAATTTTAATTTTTTTTAGAAAAATAATTAACTTTGTTGTCAATAATTTAGTAAAGTCAAAATAATAGTATGAATAGAATTTGACCGGAGAAGAAGAAGAAGAAAAAGAAAAGAAAGAAAAAATAGGAGTGAGGTTCAATTTGACATGGGGGATGGGAGAAGAAAAAAAAAAGAAAATGAAGAGGCGTGGAAGATGAAATGAAATTTAAAATAAATCAAAATTAAAATTCAAAAAGTAAGAGAGAGAGAGAGAGAGAAATAAAGAAAAAAAAAGATAAAGGAAAAACTTAAAATGAAAAAAATATATATTTTTTTAATCAAATTAACACGTGTCATGTATTGATTGGTGTGTGAACACACTTGCTTTTCAAAATTTGGGGCTGATCGAAAAATGGTATAATAATACCGATTTATAATTGTTTAGTAGAGTAATAGAACAGTTATAAAATTAAGGTTTTTAAAAATTCGAGACAATTTCAACTATTATTTTATGTCTTTTCTCTTTTTAGCACCTTATAATTGACTCGGATTGTAAATTGGACCAGTTGAAATGATAACATAAATAATAAGGATGATAAATGGTCATTAATTATTCATGGATAGTAAATGATAAAATATAAGTCGTCACTGAAGAATGAGAAATTATTCAAAAAAATTATTAAAGTTTCTTTTGTATCAGTAAAATCACTCAACATAATACTTTTATCTTCAAAAATCATTCAACTACGTTTATTATTATAAAAATAAATTTGATATATGAAATTAAATTATTCTTCTATGACATGTAATACTCCACAAATAACAAAATTATACAATCACGTTAACGCAAAAAAATTCAATGCATGTATTTTGTCGTTACCTTGATAATATGTCATTAGAGACAATGCATAGATTTTCCTTGAACTTGTACCAAAAAGTTAGTTACGCACTTAAACTAGTATGACAATTTATTACACACCTCTGCTATTTAAAAGTAAATTTATTTACCTCCTGAAGCTAAAGCTGACATGGCAAAATAATAATAATTAAAAAAATCATGTGTCACATAGCTAAAAGTAAAAAAAAATAATCAAATATTTCTTACAAATCACCCCCCATATCCCTTCCCCTTCACACCCCACCCTCCTCATCTTCTTCACAACCCATTAAGTTTTTAAAAAAATCAATAACAAGAAACAACCAAGAAACAATTACTTCAAATAGGAGTAAAAATTGGGAGGTTTCAATTGTTGGTGTTTCGACGAAAATTTATGAGTGAATTGAGTGATCGATTGAAATGAGAATAACATTATTTTTATATTATCTCGATTTTGTAAGAAAACCCCAAGAAGAACATGGAAAAAGAACAAAGAATGTATGCCGAAATATGAAAAATATTTACAACCAGAAGCCGTAACAAATAACAATAGAATCTCATTAACCATGTCCAATCAATGAAAGGAACTGAAACAACTTTGTGTGAGTACATTTTGGAATGAAAGAATTCTTTAACTCCACAACTAAACTCCATATTGCAGGCAATTTTCTTAGTGGCCATTGCTAAAAGTTTCTTCTTTATCATTTTTCTATCTGGAAGTCATAATTATTAGAGAACTTTAATAGTTGATTAGGAATTAATTATTGTAAAATATAATTAATAAAATAAAATTTAAGTAATAAGGATATGAAAGTAGAAAAGATATAAAAATTACGTTTTTTGACACGACATTGATGTGACAGCGAGTGTAATACACTTATACTCTGAAAGTGGTGTTGCACATAGTAGGGTGATATTAAATTCACTTTTAAATAATAAAAATGTGTAATAGATCGTTATGATAGTTGAAGCGTGTAATTGACTTTTCTATACAAGGAAGGAACCCATGTATTTTCCCTATGTCATTGTGCCTGACATGAAAGATGAGTAACCTAACACTAAAACTCAAAGATTTACATTGAGTTATCCATATCGTGAAATTAGAGAATGAAGGCAAAAAAAAAACCACCATTCATTGATATGAAGATTCGATGAACCTCTCAGACCATGTAAGCATATCAGTATAAGAATGTTGTTTGCTTTATCTTTGATACTTTTCTTATACACATGTAAACAACTATCTCAGAAATGGAAATCATGGACTCAGGGTAAGACAGTCACATTTTCAGATCCAAGGTTGAGTAACTCATATGATCAAAGAGCAAGTTATTAGATGTATAAGTGTTGGCCTCCTATTTGTTCAAGATTTTATTTTAATGATAAATTTAAATGAATCATTTTTTTAAAGATAAAAGCGTTAAATTGATTAATTTTATTGATACAAAAGAAAGTTCAATACATTTTAATATAATTTCTTATAATCAAATTAACTTTTTAAGATATTAACTCAATAATATGTTATAACTTAGTTTTGAAATATAAGAATTGTTTTTCCAACAACAAATATTTGGATCCTCTCCATGTGATACCTCGTAAATTGGAAGTTGAGTTTGAGTTGAAAAATTATAGAAAACTGAATTGATATAAGTTCTTACGGACTAGTCAACAACCAGTAGAAGGGTCGGTGGTTCGCACAAGGATATCCATTTTATGTGTGTTTACTGATTACAAAAGTTTATAATATGTGTTCAAGCATAAGTATCTAAATCTTTGCCAATGGAGATGAATCAAACTTTTGAAAGACTATGAGATGAACGTCTGTTATCACCCATATAAGGTCAATGTTGTGGACAATGCCCTTAGTTTGTTGACAATGAGTAGTCTGACTCCTAGATTGTAAGAAAGAGTTAGCTCACGACGTTCATAGACTAGATCGGCTAGGTGTTCACTTGGTTGATTCATATGAGGGAGAATTATTGCTCAAAATGGGTCGGAATCATCTTATGTGTGGATGTAAAATCTAAGCAAGATTTTGATCCGATATTGGTTTAATTGAAGAACTTGGTTTCCAAATAAGCCATTACTGCTTTCTCGGGGGGGGGGGGATGATGTTGTTAGTTATCAAGGTTGATTATGTATTTTGAATGTTAATGAGTTGAGAAATCAAATTTGATGAAAGCCCATAGTTTTTGATACTCTATTCACCCGGGAGCCACCAAGATGTATCATGATTTGCGAAAAGTCTATTAGTGGAATGAAGTGCAGAAGACCATTGTGGAATTTATGGCCAAGTGTATAAATTGTTAACAAGTGAAAGTTAAGCATTAGAAATCAGGAGGTTTGTCTCAGATATTAGTATGCCTACTAGGAACTAGGAAGGCTTGAATATAGATTTCTTTACCGGTTTACCCCGCACTCGATGGAAACACAATTCGATTTGGATCATTGTGGATTATATGATGATGTCTGACTCATTTCATTCTTGTGAATACAAGAACATTATGTTAAGTTGTATATCTAAAAAATGGTTAGGTTGCACGGACTGCCCCTATTCAGTATGGTCTTTCATCCCCAGACCGATGGGCAAGCTGAGAATAATATTGATATGTTGGAAGATATACTGAAAAATTGTGTGATTGGATTCAAGGGTAATTTGGATGACCCTTTACCTTTGATTGAGTTTGCATATAATAATAGTTATCATTCAAGTATTGGTATTACTCCTTTTTAGGCTCTCTATGATAGGAGGTGTAGGTCTCTTATAGGTTGGTTTGAAGTTTATGTTGTCTCATGCCGATGGTAGTAGGACAAGGCTTTAGCTCAACATTGATTATTGAGTTTACTAGGAAATTTTACCTATGAAGGGTGTGATGAAGTTTGAATGTGGTTCCTATACCAAATTTTAAGGAATATTGGTAACGTAGCTTACAAGTTGCATTTTCCTTACCGGTGTTCTATGTCTCCTTGTTGAAGAACTGTGTAGGTGATCCTACGTCTATTAGATTGTTGGAAAGCTTAAGACTTAAAGAAAAGTCTTTCTTATGAAAAAGTTTCGGATGAATTTTGGATCGTCAAGTTCGGAAATTAAGAAATAAAAAAGTTGCATTGGTGAAAGTCCTTTGGAGGAATCAATTAGTTTAACGTCGAATCCAATATGATGTCCTGGTATCTTGATCTCTTTCCCTTCGGTCCTATTCTAGCTTGAGGTATTAAGTTTTTCATGGCTCATTATTTGAGATTCATGTATTTTAGTCATTCTCATGTTGCCATATGCATATATGTTTCATCAAAGTTGTTTTATAGTTATGTTTTAGCTAGGAGTTGATTACTCCTTACATGTGCATTTTGATGTAAATTGCATTCATGTTGAGTTGGTAGATCTCTTTATACTCTATTCATGCTAGCTTGAGTCCCATTCGAGTACGAATATTCCCAAGGGAAATATATTATAATACCTCAAAAATTAGAAAGTTAAGTTTGAGTTGAAAAGTTTAAGGAAATTGACTTGATACAAGTTCTTACATATCAATATATGGCCCTGTATAAGGGTTTACAATCCGTAGAAGGGTGTCGTAGGAATGATCTTGAGGAACTTGAAATTTTCAAGTCTTAGTAATTTACCTACGAATGAACATGATGAATCGTAGGGTGGTCTATGGATCGTAGGAGAGATCCATCGAAGTTATCCAGACTCAGGGCCCGTTTGGATGGGCTTAATAAAAGCAGCTTTAAAAAAGTACTTTTGAAAGTGCTGAAACTTATTTTTAAAATAAGCAGTTATGCGTTTGGATAAAAGTACTGAAGTTGCTATGCCAAACGTGAAAAGGGAAAAATGGAAGAAAGAGATGCTTAGGATTATGTGGGTAATTTGGAGATTGTATAAATATATTAAGGGCATAAAGATAAAAATATGGTCAACTCAAAACAGCTTATAAGCTAAAAAAAAAAAGCACCCCTACCCAGCTTTTAACTTTTGGCTTAAAATAAGTTTTTTTTAACTTAAAATAAGTTATTTTGAGTATTGCCAAACAGCTAAATAAGTCAAAAACCAGCTTTTAAGTCAGTTTGACCAGCTTAAGCTGAGCCAAACAGGCTCTCAGAGAAATTTTGGGCTTCAATTGAGACTCTACGAACCGTACAATGAACGACGATACGTAGGGATATCTTGTGGAAGCTTGGTTGAATTTTGGGTTCCATTCGTTGGGTCTAAGGTTGATGTCACGATCCAAAATCACAAGTCGTGATGACACCTATGTTCCCAACCGATAGGTAAGCCAACCCAATAAGCTTATGAATTCAACTTATACGTGAAAAGGTAAGTAACAAACTAATGTCTAACATACCAAGTTTTTAAAATAAATGTGCTAAATAGAAATATCACCCTAAAATCTAGTGTCATAAGTACAAGAGCTTCTAAACTACGATATAAATCTGAACTAAACGACAAACCTAGACGAGGGAATATCTTGTCTAAATACTAAAATAAAATGACAACGTCTAAAGACATAGGAGGTGTGGGCCACAGAACAGCCAAGTAGCTCACCAAAACTTCACGATAATTTAAAACTCAGGTATGAAAGATCCACGATATGCACTCGAAATTGAAATTCAATCTGCACCACAAAGAGTGCAACAAGTGTAGTATGAGTATGAAACCACGTGTACCCAGTATATCTCATAGACCGACAACGAAGAAGTAGTGACAAGAGTTTATGTAAGAAAATTAGTTCTTTACTTATACAAGTCTATATTATATTTACGGTCAAGCTCCATCAAATAGAGAAAATGAAATATCTCGTACTTTTCAACCACCAATAGAACCCATAATCAACAAAAATGAAGGATGTAATGAGATGCAATGCAATGTGACACCATGAAATGATATGCCTCGAATTTCAAGTACACTCTCAATCGTATATACATGATACTCCTCCGAAGTACATTGAGAGTTCATGACCCATGGAAGACTCGTGAGTTTCATATACTGACACGAACGATCTCCACGTGTCTGTGCAGACGATCTCAACGCACTACCATAAAATCAAATAATCCCCAGCACGGACGATCTCCACGTGTCCAACACATAATCATAACCAATCACTCGCACGGACGATCTCCATGTGCCCAAATATAATCATAACTCAATCTTAACACGGACAATCTCCAAGTGTTAGAACATTACTCATACTCAATCTCATGTCAATGCATGTGCACAATATGATATCAATCAAAGTGGATGATGCAATATCTCAATAAATCAAACGTCGCTATGACATATATCACCTCAATTATCACAATTATATGTGTTCAATAAAGAACCACATCCACACACAAGAAATCAAGTCACTAAATACATCAGCTAATGCCCATATGCTTTGACATTCTTATTTACAATATATCATAATATGGTAATAAACTTCCTCTTTAATTACACCGGTACTCATACCAATGTCTGTCACATCATTGTTATTAGACTCCCATCTTTCACCCTTACCAATTGTCCAATTTATTTTTAATCTTTGATTAGCAAACATCCCTCAAAGAAGTCTAGGAAGTCAAACACACCTTGAATGCTGAATACGTGCCACGAATCTTCAAGATTTTGCTATTCCTTTTAGTAAACTTCATAATGTTTCCAATCTATCAAATATGCAATGTTCGTAAGCAATAGACGCCCTTGTTACTATAGGTCTAACATAGATCCAAAAACTCACTCTAATCTATAATTGAATTCATAAATCTTGGTGCCAACTAAATATGTCAAGTCTCATATTCCTAAAGTTTAAGCATAAGTTAAATCTCAATTTATCAAAATACCATATTTATATAATACTATATAACCAAAATTGGTTATCTATATTAAAACTTCAACAATAAAGTAATAACTATAAGAAAAAACCAAAATTTTAAAGCACTAGTTACATAATCTGTAGCCTTAACCACGACAAAAAGAAAACCAATAATAATAATAATACACAAACAAAAATACATAGAATCTCATTAATGTACAAAACCTTGTTTTTGCCAATGATTAGTCCCTCATTAATTTCCTTTTTAATATGGTAATCATCACGTAAATTGATGAACATAAATTGATTTGCCAATATCATATTCTTACTACTCTCACTTTATTAGAACTTTCTAATAACTACTATATCATTAGACTATCATTATGGTCAAACAGTACCTTCTACTATTCATAAAATTTGGAAGACAAAATTAAACAGAAAATAAGTAGCACTTCAAATTTGTTTCTTTTTAAATTATGGATCAACTTTTGAAAATTATAAAGGCACTACCGGATGAGTTGCTCACAGGCAAAAAGAAAGCCTTTCAAATCATGATTTTCTCGTGATTCAGAATGAATTTTCCAAAATATTTTTTTTGTCTAACTCACTCAATATAATACTAATAATATAAAATCTACACATATAAATAATATAGAGAAAATTCTGGTTTATCTGAGGGCTGAGGCAATCGATCGGTGATGTTGTTGTCACCAAAGTCTTGAAGTCTTTCTCAAGAGTTTATTTTTTTTTTCTCAAACAAGAATAAGGTCTAAAGTCATCTAGGGTATAAATGACTTTTGGACTTGGCCGTTTAAGCATAAAATAATTTTATTTTTTAAAAGATTAATCATCAATTAAATAATTAAATTTCTAATTTAATATTTTACGAGAAGAGTCTTTTATGATAGAATAAGATTTAGTGCTCAAACGATCTAGCGGTCGTTATAGTTGACCAGTGACGATAGATAGAAAATCCTATGAACCATAGGTCCAAACTATAGAGTCTTCTAGTAATTTTAATTGAGGGTGTTTTGGTCATTTTCTTACGCATTTAACCCCTATATAAATTGTATTGTTTTGGCCCTATAACTACCCCTATAAGCATTTCTACCCTTAAAAGTATTACCCATTGCTCTCATTCACTCATGAATTCTCCCAAAATCCCCAAATTTTCCTCTTCAAATTCTTAATCATAGATATATATTAGTCAACCACGATCAAAATAAGAAACATTGAAAATATCTGTTTCCCAAAATTTTGAGAACGAATGGAATTAGTTCTATAGTTTACAACTTGAGTTACTATCGACATCAACACACTTTTTTTAAAAACAAAAATTGTATATATTTTTGAAATGTTTGTCTAACAAAAAAATATTTTATTCTTCTTTGATAATTTATGGCAAAGTAATTTTCAATACTTTTTAGTTAATATCTAAATGCTAGAAATTTTTGTTTTATGATTAAAAATGTTTTTTTGTCTTAATAAAGTAACTTATTCAAATGTTGATTTTGAATTGAATGAAATTTAGTATATGAAGAAACATTTCTTTTGTAAATTGAAAAACTATAGATAACAAAAATAATATAATCCATGATGTTGACATGGTTTCTTTTATAGCTAAATTAAATAGGTTTAAATGGCGAACTTGTACCCTTTTAATCATGATTAAGGCACTTGATTACTTAAAATAAGAAATAAGTTATAAATTACTACTATAATAGAAAGAGCTTGTTTCAACATGGTTGCTTAATGTCTTTTAAGTTAAGTTTGAGGATATTTTTGTCTTTTTGCACTTCATTGTAACTTACGTGTCTTATAGAGGTTCTTCTTCCAATTTTCTCCCTTCATCGCTCTCTCTCTGCTCTTTTTGTTTTCCTCAATTCATCTTTTAGGTAATACTCCAAATTATTTCTATACTTCTTTTTTTTTGATAACTCTATAATAGAAAGAGCTTGTTTCAACATGGCTGCTTAATGTCTTTTAAGTTAAGTTTGAGGATATTTTTGTCTTTTTGCACTTCATTGTAACTTACATGTCTTATAGAGGCTCTTCTTCCAATTTTCTCCCTTCACCGCTCTCTCTCTGCTCTTTTTGTTTTCCTCAATTCATCTTTTAGGTAATACTCCAAATTATTTCTATACTTTTTTTTTTGATATTTTTGTTTTTTAATTTAGTAAGTGTTACTGTTTTTTTTACCTCTTTCCAGTTATTCCATTTAGTTGAAACCCTAGCCCATATTGCCATGGGTTGTTTCTGCCGTTAATTTGCTCTAGATCTCTACTATTTGATCGTATTAAAATCAAGTTAGTGTATTATCTTTTGTTGATGTAATTTTATCTTGGTTTCATCATAGTTTTAGGTGAAATTTGATCTTGGGGTCTTCATATTATTATGGTTTTTTTTTTTTATTTGGGATTGTTGTTTGATGTTCAAGTTTGTTTTGCTTAGGAGACCTTGAAGCTTCGCTTTTTGTTTAGTTATTTCGTCTTTCCATTCGCCCATATTGCATTTTACGCTTTATTGAACATGCAATAAGTTATATGGTCTTTTATCTGTTTATACGGGTTTCTGATGTAATTAATCAGAAGAAAATTTTATGAAAGATGTGATTCTGACTGAATCAACTTTTTGGGGTTGTCAATTTTGGTCATTTGTTGTAGTAGATTGCACACATTGAAGTAAAGGGCAGCTTACAAGGGCAGCTACAATTACCTTTACCGAAATTTCAGCTACAGGTATGTCTGTCGAATCATGCATCTGTTTTATCCATCTTTATGAAGTTTTGTAGAAAATTGTTTGGTTGATTATCATTATTTTAATGTGTCGCTGTGAACTTATTTTACTCTGTGCACGGTATAAGAAACAAATAATTTCTCCAGTATTAGAGATGTTGAGTCTTGACTATGTTTAAGTGTTGAAAGTTAAAAATCTTGGAGAAAAATGTTATTTTAACTCGTGTCTGACTCTCTAAAGCTCATGTTCTATCTTTAGTTTCATTTTAGTTAATTCTGATCATATGTATTAAAAAATGTGGATGTTATTCCAATCTATTGAATGAAGATGATTAAAATCAATAACCTTAAAGACTATTCTTGTGCTGCAGTAGAGTATCATGACGCTGCCATTAGCATGGCTTCAACCTCTAGCTTTTGTGCATGAGTAATAGTTTCAACTACTTTTGACCTATTTGGTAGCTATTGGATATCTCTTATGGAATCAGCAAAATTAATTTCATTTATTTTCATCCAATCATATTTTTCTCAATTTGTAGATTCCTGAAAGAGGAATATTGATCTTTATAGGAAGTGCAAAATATTGGAAGCAATTTATTGTTAAAATGGAATGCAATAAAAGATTAGTTAAAAGGAAAGTTTTCAGAAGTCAGAAGAAGAGACCTATGCACTTCAATAACATTTTAAGAGGTTAAAAGGATAATACAAAATTAAATAGGTTCCCATTAGATGATATCATCTCCTTTTCTCCTAAAACAGCAACAATCAAGTGTAATACTATAAGTGGAGTTTAGGGAGGGTGCAGTGTACTCAGACTTTACCCCTACCCTTCATCTTATCAATACCATTTCAACATACCTCAAGTTTTTCACTATCTTCCTATGGATTGACATTACATAACCATTGAGTTTTTCAATTTGATGCTCATCAAATAATATACTATCTGTCTTCACACTACTACTAAATGAAGGAGGGATTACGCATGTGTGGAGAAAGTGCGCAGCTTTTGGCAACAATAATCAAAATTCCCAATCCGTTTGACCATGTGAGGACCTTTCTTGGAGTAGTTACGCAAGTAAATATGATGATTTTTCCAAGCTCAGCATGTATTCCCTATAGTTCATTGGTCGTATTGGAATAAATAAAATGAACAACTCAAAAAGAGTTGGTCTAATCATTTTGTTGTGCAGCCAACAAACCATGCAATAAACATACAATCTATATCTCGACAAATAAATGAAATGCTAACATAGATTTCTTCATCAAACCATAGTTATTGCATTTCACTTTGTTGTAAAATTTCAGAACGGAAGCTTGGATAAATAGATAGAAAGAAACTACCTAGAAGATAACAATACTCTATATTTGTACTGACTAGCTAATAAACAGTGTAATACACGGAAAAATTATTGTGTTTCTTCTCCTTCAATTCCCTTTCCGCGCACAATATTTTAAAATAAAAAGCACAAAAAGACGTATTCGTCAATAATGATACACTAATCACTAATCAGTTGTTTGAAAATTTCGCAATCAGCAGAACTGAAGATAAATCTTGATTACTCTTTATTAGGCAGCTTGTAAATATATAGTAGATTTTCAAATTGTTGTCTTTTTCTTTGATATTTGATCTCGATGATGTGGACTAAGAATGATTATTTAACAACTAGCTCATTTAGAGAATTGTGTATGTAGTGATAATACAGGGCAAATTTCCAAAGGATTAAGACGAACCCCCACCTGATATCTGTTAGGAACTTTTCTGTCGCTTGCCTACATATGTTTGTCATTGTTGCTTGTTTTCATGGAATTCGTTGCAGGTAGTTAATTTATTTCCAAAAACCTTAGTTTCTCTTCTACTATCTGTTTTGAGGTTAAAAGGTATAGAAGAGGGAAGTGTTGAACACTCAGAATAGTTTGGCTTGATTTTTGGGATGAAATATCGAATCCAACTACTAACTTACACGCTAAGTGAGTCAAAATTCATGAATTATTTACACTCTAAGTGAGTCAAAATTCATGAATTATTTTTCTCTCAGGCACCAACAAAAAGAGATATATTTATCATTTATTGTATGATTTTTGACGTTCATTATAATTTTTCATCATATTTTGCTATAGAGTGTAAATTTCATTTGTTATAGTAAAGGGAACCTTTTTTGTTTTGTCTGTATATTGTTTGGATGGTTGGTATGTAACAACCTGTTTAGTCGATTCGAACAGTAGAATTATTTTTGAAAATAACTGACTGGGTCGACGGATCACGCGACGGACCGTCATGGTCATGACGGACCGTCGAGGGTCTTCGTTCCAAAACATTTCAACTCTGAAATCTGGGTACTGAGATCGACTCTCTGAACTTCACCACGGAACTGCAGGACGGACCGTCGTAGGTACGACGGACCGTCACAAACCCGGTACTGAATTTAACTCTCTGAACTTTGTGACAGACCTGCAGGACGGACCGTCATAGACACGACGGACCGTCACAGGTTGCGTAACCCCAACTGGGTCG
>NC_028637.1:53934145-53934481 GCF_001406875.1 Solanum pennellii
GAGAATAAATGGATTGGAGTGTCACGTTCCGACACGGTAGGAATAATGGATCGGAGTGTCACGTTCCGACACGATAAGAATAAAGAGAAGTAATCTTGAATTATGTTAATACACTAAATTTCGAAGAAACTATTTCCCAAATGAGTATGGTGTGGAGGCTTGAGTCCTCATAGGTGTGCTTGGTGTTGTTGTCAATGTTTCTTGTACTTGTTGATTGTCACCTGTTGAGTATTGTGGTTGATCTTATATTATTATTCAGTATATATTGCTTTCTAGTTTGAGTTGGCCGATGATACCTACTCAGTACTTGTTCCTTGTACTGACCCCTACTTTTAT
>NC_028637.1:53939966-53942466 GCF_001406875.1 Solanum pennellii
GAATAATGGTCGGAGTGTCATGTTCCGACACGGTAGGAATAATGGATCGGAGTGTCACGTTCCGACACGTGGCATTAGGGGATCGGAGTGTCACGTTCCGACACGATAAGAATAAAGAGAAGTAATCTTGAATTATGTTAATACACTAAATTTCGAAGAAACTATTTCCCAAATGAGTATGGTGTGGAGGCTTGAGTCCTCATAGGTGTGCTTGGTGTTGTTGTCAATGTTTCTTGTACTTGGTTATTGTCACTTGTTGAGTATTGTGGTTGATCTTATATTATTATTCAGTATATATTGCTTTCTATTTTGAGTTGGCCGATGATACCTACTCAGTACTTGTTCCTTGTACTGACCCCTACTTTTATTTCCTTCTTGTTGTTTTGTGGAGTGCAGCAAGTGCACCATTGACTTCGATTCGTCCGCAACTCTAGCCAGTCTTCAGCACGTCAGATTTCAGGGTGAGCTATTGTTCCTAGCTCGGGCTGGATTCTCTTCTGAAGTTCGGACATGGACCATCTTTCTACTTATTTTAGTTCTTAAATACTCTTAGACTTAGTAATTTGAGGATAGATGTTCTTGATGTGATGACTTCCAGATTTTGGGGATGTTAAGTATTATACTTTAGAGGTTTATTTAATTGATGTCGTTAATGAGTTTTGGATCTTCCGCATTTTATTTATTATTCAAAATTTATATACTGGTAAACGTTGGGGTTTAGATTGTTGGTTCGCTCACCTAGTAAGATAAGTGTGGGTGCCACTCGCGGCTCGTTTTGGGTCGTGACATGGTATGTATTGTTTTGTAAAATATATTATTGTATAGTTGTGAGTTATATTAATTTAACAAACATTGTTATATTTGAATAGATCATATAATTTTTTATCATTGCAACTTATGATGAGATGACCGAGGTTGCGTGCGCCGATCCGTCAAAGCTTGATTCCTGGTGAAGATGAAACTCCCAGGCGGTCGCTTTATAGTGTTTTAGCAACCACAAATTTACAGACTGAAATCAAAATTTCAACCCGAAATGTTGTTTCCGTTATTAATGTTGACCCTGTTCCACCATCCCAAGTCTTTTAATCCGCCATAAGCTCTGTCCTTTCAAAATTACTGAATTTTTTGTCAACAACACGGTCACCTGTGATGATGAATTTTTACCCTTGTTATCTGTTATTTTAATGACGCAATTTCCTGAAATATAGTAACATCTATTATATCATTAAGTAAATTGTATTCCTTTATTAATGATGTTGGCTTATGTTTCTCTATTTGTATATTTCAACTTCAGCTTCCATGCATGGCATAAATACTCTTACCAACAAAGTCACATTGAGCAGAGAAGACTTGTAAAGTTCAGATAGTAGATAAAGGTTATTCCTTATTTCTACATTTGCTGATTATTTTGAGGTTTTATTAGGCTATTTGGTGCTTTTTATCTTGAGGTTTTCTGTAATTATTTAAAGCATAATGTGTGTGAATCAAAAATACTAATCTATCAAATTCTCATTTACTACGGATAATTTCCCCTTTTTTTTAATTAAAAGCACGAGCTATCGTCATTAATCGAAGTAACTGATTTCCATCTGTCATTTTTCTTTGATTGCCAGTGAAATAGGTAGTACAAATTTATGGGATTAATTTCCTATGTATGCGTACTTGGCTCAAAAATTCTTTCAATATTGGGCCCGTGCTTGCGCGGGCCATACCTTCCTAGTCTACATAGAAACTTGAAAAAAATGAAAGAGAGAGAGAAATTGAGAGGAACCGGTGTGCTCGTAATTTGGCTAACTTTTGTCGAATACCACTATATCATATTACTTACATTTACATTACATGGCGTCATTAATTTACTCAATTGGGAAAAACTACATAATATAACAAACATTAATATACATTTAAATAAAATAGCTATAATTTAGTTTTGTTCATGTTATATAGATATAATTATATATCAAATAGCAAAGTTAATTATATATCAGTAATTAGTTTTTTATATTTATTTAATATAAGTAAATATTAAATAGGAAAGTTATTATTACACTCATTATTGATTATGTCCTCATCAATATCTTTTCTTTTATCATATTCCTATATTACATTTTTTTTTTGTATTTCCCCCCAAATTCCTTCCAATTCAAGATCTTTTTATATGATTCTAGGAGCGATTTTTGTGATTTGAATTCATTATAAGGTACTTTCTAACTGATTTTTCTCCTCGTTTTTATGTAAATTTTATTTATATATCTATTTTCATCTATTTTTATAGGGTTTTGATTGAAATTATTTTTTTTCTTGAAAACTATATTGTTTTTATACTTTTCTTTCCATGATAAAATTGCATATATCCTTGCGAAGAGTGTCACTTTTAATGCTAGATCCATTTCCTTGTTCCGGTACACAAATGAGCGATCCCCGACGATCTATGATATGGAGCGTAGGGAATACCCGCAGTTCAGCGGATCTGTTAGGTTATCATTGCTAGCAGAGAATGTAG
>NC_028637.1:53952466-54021556 GCF_001406875.1 Solanum pennellii
TCGTGGGTTCCGTCGACTCACACAGTTTTTCCACAAATAAAATCTGCTGCTCAAAACGACTAAGCAGGTCGTTACAAAAACAAATGCTTCTCCAACAAAACTCACGCGCAAACCGTTTGAAAAATGCTTTCGCTTTTTTGTTTTTAGTTTTGTTTTTCTTTTGAGTTTTTGTGTGAAAGTTCTTCAAGTGATGAACTTTGATTTTTATTCCTTTTTGCTGATGATGGTCGTGAGAATGAGAGTGAGAGACATGAGAATGAGAGGGGAGAGAGATGATAGTAAGTTTAGGAGTAGGAGTTTTAGTTGAAGACTTAGTCAAACTAGGACTCTTTGTGATTTATATATTTTATTATTAATGTTTTGTTAAAAGTCTGATTTTCCCTTTCTTAAATCAGAAAGTTAAATACCAATTAATTCAACTTAATCAATAAAAGACAATTAATTTAATTTAATCATTGCTTCCACCAAGGATCGAACCCGGGTGGAGCTCAATTGGCAAAAATGGGTTAATTCGGGTCAACCCTACCTGAATTGTCAACTATTTTCATTAATTAATTAATTAATTAAATAAATACTTAGGGTAATTACAATACTTTCCGTAGCCTGGAAGACCATTTTACTCCTAGACCCTCCAAACCTAAGATTATCCTTTTTAAGTCTTGTTAAGACTCATCCGGGTGAATCTTAATATTCGGGTGCCCTATATGGCTAGAACCAACCTTGACTAGCTCAACTAACTCACCAAGTTGGTTGGCTTGGTTGGTACATGGGTTCTGAGGTCTTGTTTCACGCGCGTCAAGCCGTGTGAACCCGATCTAATCTAGGCATTCAAGGTACGTTTAGGCATTACTTCGCATAGTTATTTTCGGGTTGTTACATTATCCCCCCCTTAGGAACATTCGTCCTCGAATGACATTACTCTTTACTAGAAACAAGTAAGTCATCTATAGAACATATGCATACATAGCCAATTCAATACTCCGCATTGGTGAATATCTGATTCACATATTAACATAATGGTGCACATCTTTGAAACCTACTAGCAGCTTCACATTAATAGACTAAGGAACTCCTTCCTAAACTAATCTCATCAAAGCATACAACATAAGTAAACATATAAGTCACACAAATCAGCAACCAACATGATGACTCAAACATATTAACTTCATACTAGTGCATAAAACCATACACAGTCAAACACATGAAAGACTAAATAAGGCTACGCACCCGAGACATCACCAGGATAGTCTTCCCCTGCACCCCTAGACTTGAGTGCAAAAAATCGTTTCCTACTTGGAGCCTCTTCACTTGGACCATTCGGCTGGACTCTCTCCTTCCCTTTTTCTTGACCTCTCTTATTTGGACAATCCTTCACCATGTGACCCGGTTTGCCAAAACTGTAACAAGCTTTAGTGCCCATCATACACTCTCCTCCATGCAGTTTGCCACACTTCCTACTAGGTGGCTTCTTTTGGGGTGTATCTACTTCATTGTTTCTCTTAACTCTGGACTCAGAATCCCTATCATAGCGACCCTTGGATGAACTTGACTCCTCTTAGTGGGAGAGTCCCTTCTTAAACCTGGGCTTATCCCTGATTTCAGTACTACTCTTCCTTGAAAAATTTCTCCTCAACTTGACTTGACCTGTTCCTTGCCCTAGTGTGCTTCCTCTTCATGCTTTCCTCCACTTGCTGGACATGGACCATAAGCCTGGAAAGGTTCATGCTGTCATACAGCATAGCTGACCTACACTTCTCCTCGAGATCCTCAGCTATCCCTGTCAAGAATCTACTCCCGTGGCACAAAGGATCTTGTGGACCTCATCCACGAACTCCTGGGGATCCTCATGGGTCTTGGATTCGTGGTAAACTAGGGGGTTCATTCTGGTGAAATCCCTCAACCTGCAAGCCATGGTGCTAGCATGAGGATTCTCTCTGGGAACACCCTGTCTAGTGTCCTGAGCCTGAGTAGTGATGGTATGTGCCATCTGTAGCAACACATTCCTTACTTCTCCATCTGTCAACCCAGGCATCTCCATTCCAGCAGCTGATACCTGGGGAGGAACTTGAATTCCCCCAGTAGCTGCTCCTCCAATCCCTCTGCTTGCGTTTCTCCTCGTATTCATCTTTCTGAAACACCAGAGTTGATGTTAGATATGCTCTTAAAACCAAGTAATTAAAATTTCACAAGGCACGATAAGATTAGAAGAAGGGAAAATTTCTTAAGCGTTATGCAATCTCTAATTCATGATAGTGGTGCACTTCACTACCATAACTTAGAAACTAGTTAACGTGGTTGACATGAGTCAGATGTCTTCGATATTTAACTTAATGCTCTGATACCAAGTTTTTCACGACAGGAGCCTAGACCCTAGCCGAAACCGGCGTCATTGAACTCTCAGAGGTCGCTGACTAACCTACTTACTTCATCATTACGTTCGTTAGGTTAATTTTAGCAGAAAATTTAAAACTTTTTGTTTATATTTGAAGTATACACATACTTCATAGTTATAACGTGCATACACATATAAAGAAGTTGATTGCTCATGTGTATCAACCATCTAATAAAGAATCATTNTCTACTTCATTGTTTCTCTTAACTCTGGACTCAGAATCCCTATCATAGCGACCCTTGGATGAACTTGACTCCTCTTAGTGGGAGAGTCCCTTCTTAAACCTGGGCTTATCCCTGATTTCAGTACTACTCTTCCTTGAAAAATTTCTCCTCAACTTGACTTGACCTGTTCCTTGCCCTAGTGTGCTTCCTCTTCATGCTTTCCTCCACTTGCTGGACATGGACCATAAGCCTGGAAAGGTTCATGCTGTCATACAGCATAGCTGACCTACACTTCTCCTCGAGATCCTCAGCTATCCCTGTCAAGAATCTACTCCCGTGGCACAAAGGATCTTGTGGACCTCATCCACGAACTCCTGGGGATCCTCATGGGTCTTGGATTCGTGGTAAACTAGGGGGTTCATTCTGGTGAAATCCCTCAACCTGCAAGCCATGGTGCTAGCATGAGGATTCTCTCTGGGAACACCCTGTCTAGTGTCCTGAGCCTGAGTAGTGATGGTATGTGCCATCTGTAGCAACACATTACTTACTTCTCCATCTGTCAACCCAGGCATCTCCATTCCAGCAGCTGATACCTGGGGAGGAACTTGAATTCCCCCAGCAGCTGCTCCTCCAATCCCTCTGCTTGCATTTCTCCTCGTATTCATCTTTCTGAAACACCAGAGTTGATGTTAGATAAGCTCTTAAAACCAAGTAATCAAAATTTCACAAGGCACGATAAGATTAGAAGAAGGGAAAATTTCTTAAGCGTTATGCAATCTCTAATTCATGATAGTGGTGCACTTCACTACCATAACTTAGAAACAAGTTAACGTGGTTGACATGAGTCAGATGTCTTGGATATTTAACTTAATGCTCTGATACCAAGTTTTTCACGACAGGAGCCTAGACCCTAGCCGAAACCGGCGTCATTGAACTCTCAGAGGTTGCTGACTAACCTACTTACTTCATCATTACATTCGTTAGGTTAATTTTAGCAGAAAATTTAAAACTTTTTGTTTATATTTGAAGTATACACATACGTCATAGTTATAACGTGCATACACATATAAAGAAGTTCATTGCTCATGTGTATCAACCATCTAATAAAGAATCATTCAATCTTGAAATAAATAGTCTTATAACATAAGTAACAATTCCTAAAATAGCACCATTACATAAGTCTGAACATAATAGGAAAGAAATACTACTGGAACATGCTCCACTAGCCTAAACCTATTACTAAGATAGAAATATAACAACCGGCATCCTCTAATGCATGGGGACTTACCAAGTCTGGAACAGCTGCAATGAATGTCTTCAACACCCTCCTGAACCTGCACCTAAAAGAGTATAGTGTATGGGATTAGTACACACTTTTACTAAGTATGAGTGTATGAAAGTACACATCAAGAACATGCATTATCAAGAAGAGCTCTCTCCTAACGATATGAGTTATGGAAAGCCAAGTCAGTTTGAGTTGCCGAATCAGATTAGGAAAGTCATGCTATGAGAGTAACACACATCATCATTCTTTTCATATTGCACCCAACACATAACATATTTCATATAGCACATACATTATCACATATCATTCGTTTATATGCCATGAGACCTTTGAATCACGGATTTAACATTAGGACTTCCCAAATGAAGAATCGACATAAGCAAACACAAAGTCTGCTTCTTTCATTCATACGTACGTCACGTTATTTATTTCATTCATTCATAGGCTTATATAAACACCAACTATACCTAGAATGAAGTTTAAGACTCTCATCGGGATCATGAAGTGCAATGACCAAAAATGACCTAATGTTATTACCTAAATCAGGTTTCACCTCCTGATTGTCTTGCACATACCTCTTTAGTATCATTCATTTCATTATCTTTCATACTTTTAGGAACTTCAAATTTAACTGACATAGATAATGTGAGCATCATAAAATCCGGAGGTGGAGTCACTGGCCAAGATGAAACCGAAACATCCCTAGCTTGCTTAGGGTGGAAAACCACTGGCTAGTTCCTTATGTTTGGAAGCATAGTTCAAAGACTAGAAGATTTAGGGAGATCCATACCCACTTTGGTGGACTGTCTTATCTCATGAGAATTACGTGAACCTCTGCCCTTCCCGAAAGAAGGCATCACCACTCATAGCTAGCCTATTGGTGCTCCGTTTAAAGTTCCTATTTACATTCAACTCATACAAGATCGAAACTTTCTGCTAGCATGAGGTATTCATAGCTCATTAGATCATTTATCATCTCTTCTTTACGTATTAAGTGTGTGAATTGTCCTTACACATACATATAGTGTGTGATTGAGACTTGTCTCTTAACATTCAACACTCTCTTAGATGAGTACTTTAGGTAACCTTATATTGGTGTAGGTACATCTTGTCTCACTTGCACTAGCCACATATTGTGGTGCCACCCTGTTCTTTCTTAATATCTTTTCAGTTCATCTTTACTCACCTTTCATTATTTGCTCCTCGTATAACATACATATGCTCTCTTGGAATTTACATTGAGGGACATTGATTGTAGGCGTAGGTACAACTTGTCTCACTTTTACTAGCCTATCCTCATGTAGCAACTCTTTCTTTGCTTATTCATCGTTTAGCATAAATATACTCTCTTAGAAATTTCATTTAGTGACATTGATTTTTAGGCGTAGATGCAGGTTGTCTCACTTGCACTAGCCTATAGTCATGTAGTCACTCTTTCTTTGCTTATTAACTATGAATTCATTCTTATCACTTTCTTTTGGAGTATGCTTGAGATTCGAATCTACATGAGTCTACACTCCTATAGGTGTGTACATTTGGTAACATTCAATGCACTCTAAGGTGAGTACTTTTGGTGGCCTTATATTGGCGTAGGTACAACTTGTCTCACTTGCACTAGCCTCATATTGTGGTGCCACCCTGTTCTTTCTTAACATCTTTTCATTTCATCTTTACTCACCTTTCAATATTTGTTCATCGTATAACATACATATGATCTCTTGGAATTTACATTGAGGGACATCGATTCTAGGCATAGATACAGTTTGTCTCACTTGTACTAGCCTATCCTCATGTAGCCACTCTTTCTTTGCTTATTCATCGTTTAGCATAAATATCCTCTCTTATAAATTTCATTTAGTGACATTGATTTTTAGGCGTAGATGCAACTTTTCTCACTTGCACTAGCCTATAGTCATGTAGTCACTCTTTCTTTGCTTATTAAGTATGAATTCATTCTTAACACTTTATTTTGGACTATGCTTGAGATTTGACTCTACATCATTCTACACTCCCATAGGTGAATACATTTGGCAACATTTTCCTAGGCTTGGTTGAGACTTGCCTCACCATTCATCTTAGCCTCTTATCATGTTGTCACTATTTTCATTAGCTTTAGCATATTAGCTCTTCATAATTACTCACCTCATTACGTGAATGTTCATTTCGTCATATGCTAATGTACATGGCCTTTTAGTGTGTTTCACACTCTTACTTAACCCTCCTAGAGTCACACCAATTCATCACATACATCTTTGGTTCACTTACTTTTAAACGTACGCTGGACTTATAAATCTATACGTACAATACATGAGGCTTCATTCATAATTCGTCTAAGTGACTCATACTTACCAAAGATTATCTGGTACAAGACTTATGCATCTTGTAAGTATGCCAAGGTCTTGAATTCGATTCCTATAGGCAGCTTTCATTAAGTATTTATTCACGTAAGACTTATGCATCAATACGAAATTGGGCAAGAGAACCTGATTTCAAATCCCTTGAGCAACACTTAGTCTTATATTAAATTTTCATTTAAAATTTCAGCTTGGGGACCCAAGTTCGAATCCTCACGCCTACATTTCTTTTCTTACTCTTCTCTCCTTGACTTTTCTGTTTTAGGCCGAGATGATGTGGGACCGATTCCCTACAACCTCATTTTATTTTCCTTTAGTTTTTCTCCTAGTTTCCTCACCTATCCGAGAGGTTGTGGGTTCAATCCCCACACACCTCATTTTATTTTATTTTTCTATCTTTCATTTCTTCACTTGAACCTTACCCCATTTCAAATTCCCCTTACCTCATTTTTATTATTGAATTTTTAATAGCTTGCATATGGTGAGGTCTTGGGTTCAATCCCTAGTGACCTCACATCTTAGAAATCTTTTTTAAAAATTTTGACATCTCATTTGTTGCTTAGCCGAGACCAAATTTCTAGATTTTCTGGTAATTTGGTCACATTTTTAGTCCATTCTTTTCATCATTTGTATTACATTATTAGGTAATTTGCTGGATATTTAGTACATTATTATGTGCATCTTTTCCAAGTAATCTTATACAAAAAAACACAAGTCTTTAACATGCCATATTCATGCTCCAAATCATGCCCAAGAACACGGCTAGACACACATTGCACACATTTTCATCATCACATAAATCCGAACATACATACATGAACATAATCATCACGAAAACACATTATATCCCTAATTTCTACTAGGAAACATACCCAACCTAAAACAATCAGAATATAATATTGCATATATCCTTGCGAAGAGTGTCACTTTTAATGCTAGATCCATTTCCTTGTTCCGGTACACAAATGAGAGATCCCCAACGATCTATGAGATGTAGCGTAGGGAATACCCGCAGTTCAGCGGATCTGTTAGGTTATCATTGCTAGCAGAGAATGTAGAGAGAGAATTTTGTTGTTTGTCAAATTTGCATATAGTATAATAGATATATACATAGATAATTGTATTGTAATATTAATAAAATGGTGATTTGTGAATACAAGTATATTTAGATACATAAGTAATTTATTCAATGTGATTAGGCAATACAAGTATAGTTGGTTTTTTTAATTTTTTATACAGTCGAATACTTACATACTTTGATACATAAAAATTCTATTGTTTTTTCATTTTCTTATTTAACAACAGTATAGTCATATTATAGTGTATTGGTATATTCATTTTTTATGTTAACAATAGTGTATCCATTTTTCAATTATTGTATTCATGTGCTAAAATTGTACTACTTTACCTTGTTTGATGTATTACATTAAATTTTTATAAATACTTGTATCCTTGATGTATTAATACTTTAAGTTTTATAAATAGAAATACCAATTTGAATTCAAAGTATTCATATGCTAATTGTACAAGTAATACATTTTCCTTATTTAGTTATTGTAATTACAATTGTATTAGTGTATAAATAAATAAAAAATAAAAAACATATGCAAAAATACAACGAGAAAAAGACATGAATAAACTTTTATATTTAATATTTTATAAATACCTTTATAATTAGTATTTGGTGAATATAAATACAATTTATTGTATTATGTGAATCAATCATATTTGCATACAATATGTAATTATGAGTTGGTAATTTAATAATGAAAATTTCAATTATTTAGGAACACATTAAAAGGTTGGTACTTGGGAGTTATGGTAACATATCATAACTTATTTTATGCATTGTATAAATAATAATAATAACAATAAAATTAAATAAAATTTAATACAAACATACACTAATAATTGACATAAAGCATAGTCATTTCTAGTAAATAACATATTTATAGTTATTAAACTTCAATAGCCCTATAAACGTAGTCATTTTTGTATGTTGCTCGTGATGAAACACACTAATCACATATTTAGGCGCGTAATACAACATAGAGTTCAAATCTACTAGTTATTGCATGTATCCAAGATTCCAAGTCATTAGTTATGTACAATATGCACTCCCAATCTTCTTTTACTTGTCAATTTTTGAATTAATACCCATTAAGAAAACAATGATTGACATAGTAAGTTTACGATTTTACTTCTATTAATTATAAAATTGATGAATTAAAAATTTAAAATTAGTTGTCCTTTTAATAGTAATTAATTGAGAATACATAGGTAAAATAAATTGATCTTTTCTTGATTTGTCAAAATAAACAAGTAATTAGAGACAACTAAAAAAAGTAAAAAAATAATTAGGAACGAAGGAAATATGTAATATGTTCATTAATATTACTGATTTCATAATTGTGTAGGACTTCGATAAAATTGTTCGTTTCCCTCAATTTGTTGCATTTCATTGATCAAGAAATCGCTGTTTAAATGGTAACGTCGTCAACTTAATCCAACACCTTACTAGCAATCGCTATGGTGGCAAAATGGGTAAAATCTATGGTTATTCTTTAATGCAATTTATTTTAAATATTATCGTTATTGTTATAAACAATTTGTATTATAGTGAATGTCTAATTATGTGGAGTCCTTGTATGATATGGTTAGGAATCCTACTTGGGGACCAAGTAAGGTTTTCCTTATAAATAAAGGGTTTTCCTTCATTGTAAATAAGATTTGTGAAAGATCTATGAATCCTGAATATACTTCAAGAGAAATAAAAAGTCTTTTCTCTTCTCCCTACTTTCTTCTTCTTCTAAATTTATATAGTTTCATAACACGTTATCAGCACGATTGTTCTATTCTTAAAGAATGACGAAGAAGATGAGAAAAGTGCAAAAGAGATCGTGTATAATTTATGCAATAAGGTTCTTATATCTTCAAGGTATGATTTATCCTTATGTTATAATTATTTATGTAACAAATCTGGAGGTACCATCTAAAGTAAGTATTTAAAGAGANTAATCAGCACGATTGTTCTATTCTTAAAGAATGACGAAGAAGATGAGAAAAGTGCAAAAGAGATCGTGTATAATTTATGCAATAAGGTTCTTATATCTTCAAGGTATGATTTATCTTTATGTTATAATTATTTATGTAACAAATCTGGAGGTACCATCTAAAGTAAGTATTTAAAGAGACTTGTCGACTTTCTATACGTTTAATTAAACCGGCTGGGAAGAGAATTCCTTAATTAATTTTACAAGTCTTCCTCCATCAGGTCATCTTCCGGAACCAAGCCTTCTGAAAGAAAGCTCATCAGAAAACTCCGTTGACGAGGCCTGTCCCTTCTCCAGCTTCTTGTGGTCTTTCCCAGCCTTTCTCTTGGAACCGAAGCGGGAACTGGAAAGGTTGTCAGACAACTCTCCGAACTCAATAATTAAATAAGCACAATTTAGTGAAAGATATGTTTTCAATCTCTACATGAGGTACGTGATCTATTAAATTATAACTATTAACTGCCAGTGTTGATTATAAGAAATCATTAGTCTCAGTTTTGTGTGTAATTATTAATCATATTAATGATTATCAAAAGTGATAAAATTTTAATTATTTTCAAAGGCTTGAGGTTGAGCCTCATTGTGGGTAAGACAATGCATTTAAGTTATATTGCACAAAAAGAATAAGACGATGGATTTACGTTCAATCGCACCAAGAGGATAAGATATCAGGAGTCTTGATACTTTGTGATAAAAGATGTTGGGTTTAAGTCCCTCATTGATTTATGGCATAAGACGTTGGGTTTGATTCTCAATGCACCATATTGATGATATAATGATGACTAAGGGAAATAATGAGCTTTTGATAAAATTAGTCATGAAATATATCTAGTTGAAGCAGATCCATTCCCCAAAGTGAATGTAGCAGTGCATAAATGTCTAAAAGAAGACAATTGATTAAATGATGCACATGAATATGGAATGAGATACTAAGTTATCAAAATTTGATGTACTTAGATGATTATGTTTCATTCATGAAGAATGAGAGCCTTTGATAAATGCAAAGAATACAGCTCCATTCTTTAGAGTGAATGAGGTGATAAGCCACCACGCTAGACGTGAAAAAGATAGCAACCTTTCGTCAATGATGTGGTATCACCAAGAATGTCTGTCTCTAAGAAGACATTTATTATAGAAAAATTTCATGTTTTATCTTCAAGCTTGTATTGGACAAGAATTAGTGCAATTGAGGTACATTCTACCATAAATAAGTAATTTACTAATTCCAATACTTTCTTAGTTTGACACGATTGTCTAGGACATCGTTAGTCTATAATATTTTGACGAATTATGGAAAATTAAAATGGACATCCGTTGAAGAACCTAAAAATTCTTTTAAATGATGAGTTTTCTTGTAATGATTGTTAGCAAGACAAGCTAATTGTGACGCCATCATAAACGAAAGTTAAGATTTAATTCTCTGCGTTCTAGGAACGTATACAAATATTTGTGGACCTAGTCATCCACCTAGAGAATTTTTTATACTTAATGGTCCTAATAAATGTTTCTTCTATATGGTCTCATGTGTGCCTATTATTATCTAGCAACTTGATGTTTGCAAAAATGTTGGCACAAATAATATGTTACATGCACAATTTTCTTCATATTAGTTCATTCAATGATGGGATCACGACTCACCTAAAGGATAAAGTAATTGAGAAGAAATAAATCTGAAAATTACTCTTGGAGTAATAAAATTGAAATTTACTCATATAATAGTAAATCAGAAATTTACTAAAGCAAAAGGCACATGACGTAGTAAACTTGGAGTTTACGAGTACTAATAATTTTATTAGTTGGCATGAATAGTTTGGTCATTCCAAAGACGTGCATACTGAGTAATGGACATACATTGAAAAACTAGAAGATTCTTCAAGAATTCTTTACGTTGCTTGTTCTCGTGATAAAGTTGATTAGATCAACTAAAGTTGGGACTAAATCCCTAAATTCTGAAAAGTATTAAAGGTGAATATGTGCCCGTTTACCTATCATGTGATATGATAAAAAGATGCATCAATAAGATAATCACATGTGCGTTTGTTGTCAACTTGCAGTTTGACATTCACAAAATTGTTTGTGCAAAAATAATTGAGATAAGAGCACAATTTCAGAATATGTAATCAAGACAATTTATCTTTGATAATATTGATAAATACTCAAGATGTTGTGATATTAAATGTCTGAGATAGTGAAATCATTGCTTGTGAAAATAAAGCTCCATGTGATGATCTGAAATATGATGCCGCATACAAAAGTAACTGTATGCATCAAAACAACAAATTATGATCATATTTTCTTTCTGTTGATTTATGATCAGGGACCAAATATTTTTCATCTGATTATTTTAGTATATAGTATATGATCAATGAATATACAATGATGCACAAAGATAGATTCTCCAAAAGATTGAGATATATGTTAGTTTGTCTAACATAAGGGGAAGATTAGAAGCAACACAAGAGTTGTAAAAACATCTATTGAATGTCCCTCAAGGATAAAGTCCATGACATGCATGAAGCATGATAGATTAATCAATTCTAAATAAAATAATCCTTGAAAAAGGGGGAGGATCAAAGAATCAAAATGATCATAATAAGGATACAATATGCTCTTGGAGAGCCTACGACATAACACTATGAAACCTCATGAGAGGGGTAGCTACCTAAAAATTAATGAAGTGATGAGATCTCAATAAGTTTACTCGTATTGTGAATCGATACAAAATGGTATTTCGTTGACGATATCTTTGATACAATAGCGCACAATATTGTAAAAGATTATGAGGATATGAATTCTACATCTATTAAAGCATGCTTGTGTAGAAATAATTCTCAAGTGAAAAGTGGAATGATGCATCTTGGTAAGCATAAAGCTTATTTGACTTGCAATCTAGTCACTAGAATATACCATACATTTAATATTGAATGTTATCACTTGACAAAATTAATATGAAAAGTCATGAAGGATTCAAAATCTAAAGTATGTGCAAGTTTTTGGAGAACTTGTTTATAATCTTTATAAGGATTAAATCGATTCAAAATGCATGAAGCATATACAAATATTATTATGCAAGTTGATAACTAAAATTGAAACTCTTGAAGAGTTTTCAAAAGGCAATAGATTATTTGCTTAAAGAAGTTAAAGTAAGGAACTTGCAGAAATATTTGATCTTGAAGGAAAGATTCATAAAAGTAGATAGAAGAAAACATATTTCGTCAAGGTTTTTCTACTCATGAGCTCTCAAGAATGGTGATATAAACATGCAAGAGGTCTGTTCAAGTAATATTATTGTTGATTTATTGACCAAGTCTCTCTACCAACTACAACTTTCAAGAAGATGGTGCACAAGCTTGGAAAACGAAGATTCTAGTCTCTGAATTGATGTTGTCATCAGGGGGAGTTAATCGCGATGTACTCTTTTTTCCTCGCAAGGTTTTGTCCATTGGGTTTTCTTTGTAAGGTTTTTAATGAGGCATCGATATATGTGTACTCTTTTTCCTTCACTAGATTTTTCCCCACTGGGTTTTATCTAGTAAGGTTTTAACGAGGCACATAATCTACCGACATTCAAGGGGGAGTGTTATAAACATTTTGTAGTATAGTGAATGTCTAATTATGTGGATTCCTTGTAGGATATGGTTAAGAATCCTACTTGGGGACCAAGTAAGATTTTCCTTATAAATAACGGGTTTTCCTTCATTGTAAATAATATTTGTGAAAGATCTATGAATCCTGAATATACTTCAAGAGAAATAAGAAGTCTTTTCTCTTCTCCCTACTTTCTTCTTCTTCTAAATTTATATAGTTTCATAACAGTTATATAATTGTTTAAAGTGGATCAAATATAAGTCAATTCAGATTATCCATATAAAATACGGATAACCCATGAGTATCCACTAATTGGACTTCTTTTAAAATATGTATGGATGTATATGAATATATTAAAAGTCCACCTATTAAAGGTGTGTTTGAGATGAAGAAAAATATATTGCTAAAATATTTCTATATTTTTTAAATTTTTATATGTTTGTTTAATTTAAATGCTTTTTCAAATGGAATCATTTTCTTCGAATTTAAGAAAAATGAATTGTGTATGTTAAGTGTCTGTTGGACATTATTGTTGGGAGGTCAAAAGTGTGTTTCTTTTTTAGAAGAAAACACTTATCTTGAGAAATTAAGGGTATGGTTGGAAGGACATTCTGGTAACTAGACTTGGTGTAATTGATGTAATTACATTGTCTGTCTTGTTTGGTTGGACAGATTGTGTACTTGGTCCGCATGTAATTAGGGGTGGACTTTCGTTCTTTGATTTGACTTAATCAAATTTTGATTTAGTACTTCCATATTTGGTTTTAAAAAAGTGTGCACCACATTATACCAAACTAAGATCGGTTCTGTTCAATTTTTTCTACTTTGGTTAGGTTTAATTCGGTGTTTTTAAATCGATTTTTTGGTGTTAATAAAAATGAAGTTGAAATATTATAAAGTGTTAAGAGTTTCATGTGCTTAATAAAAATAAAGAGAAGATAAATATGCGACATTATTTTTTATTTCTCCCATACATGAATGATTAAAAATAAATTAGAACTCACAATGTATGAGAAGGTACATAAACAGAAACTAACAAGCATTTGCTAGTTGCTACTATGTAAAGAAGCTAACAAGCGTTTGCTACAACAATAGTTCCAGACTTAATTATCGTGATAATATTATATCTAAAAAATAAATTTTTGTCGTAAAGGGCTAACTGAAGTAAAAAGTTTAAATAGATCATGTAAATATTTTGATAAAAAATCTATAAGTATTATTAATTAAGCATATAATTAAATATATTTAATTTATTTAATAAACATCGATTCTTCGATGCACCGTAATTTTGGGACCCTTGCACCGAACTTCGAACCGAAGAATTGAAGTTTCAAAAATAAATGATCGGTACCGAACCAAAGAACCGACACCGAAGAATCAAAATAATTCGGTTCGGTTCGATTTGTTTGATTTTTTGGTTTTTATAACCACCCCTACATGTAATTGTAGGGTTAATTACACTCTCTAATTCACAGACAAAGGTTGTGAATTACTAGTAATTACATAGTGTAATTAGCAGTTGATTATTTTTATAATTTTTGTTAATTCTATTTTTATATTTTTGTTTTTTAATTTTTTGACTTTTATTATTTTAAGTTCTAATTTTTTTATTCTAAAATTTCTAGAAGTTTATTTTTTATTTATTATTATCATATTTTATTTTCTTCTCGTTCTCAAGCTTACTTCAAGTGATTTTATGCAATTTTTTCATATTATCTATTTCTTTATGTCATGCTTATTTTCTCATTAACATAATTAGTAATATTGAATTCACATTGCAAGTCATTTTTTAATTAGACTTGATAGATTATCTTTTTGTCGAATATTTAATAATTTATGACATGTTATATATGTTAATATTTTTTATCAAACATGCATTTCACGATGTTTGTAGAAACTTCATACTTTTAATTTTTATGATAAATTCAATTTAAATATATTAATTTAAAAAAATATAAATCAATATTAGTTAAGAACATATGTTTATTAAGTAATATATTTTCAAAAAATAATATATCTCTTAAATATTTAATTTAATATTATTTATAAAGTTTCTTATTTTTATAGTATCAATTTTAAATAATTAATTTTTTATTTTTAAAATTTAATATAATTTTATGCTTGCAATTGTGCATTGTGTAATTACATTGTGGCATCCAAACAAGACATGTGTAATTACATTGTGGCATCCAAACAAGACATGTGTAATTACAGTGTAATTACACTATGACAATCAAACATGTCAGCATAATTACTAGACTGTGTAATTACTAGGCTGATAATTACAACCCTAGTAATTACACCAATTTCAATTACCAGGTGACTTTCCAAACAGATCCTAAGTGGTTGACAAATTCTTAAAACTGCTTTTAAACGGAAGCAGAAGCGATTTTCTGCTATTGGGAAAAAGCTAAAAAAACTATTCTTTTTGAAAAAAAAAAAGAATATAAGACTAAAATATCTCTTACACATATACATATTTATCGATATATCTCTTATTAATTAATTAACATATCTCATAAGTTTGGTTGATTATTCAAACATTTTATTTTTTATATAATAAATTAGTTTTTATTTATGTTTTATATATTATTTAGGGAAAAGAGACTGATATATACCCCTCAACTTTGTCATTTAGAGATGATATACCCCTTGTTATGAAAGTGACTCATATATACCCTACTTATAAACAAATGGCTCACATATACCCTTTTCCTCTAATGGAAATAAAAATAATAATAATTTAATATAATTTTTTATTATTTTGTTCTAAAATATTTAATCCCATATGAGTACATTTAATCCTCGTCAAATATATTATTCTTTGACTTTTTTTTTTGTCTCAATATCTAATTTAGAATTATTATTTTGATAATCAAATTTATTTATGTTTCAATAATATTCTTGTAAAACTTATTGTAGATGACCAAATTTTTTTCTTCGTATACAAAAATCAAATTACAATATAGACAAAAAAAATAGTTAATTTTTTTTCTCTAAATTAAGGAATGAAAGAAAAAAATAAAATAAGAATAAGAAAATCAAATAATTATAATAAAAGAAGTCAAAAAATAATTTATGTATGAAAAAATTAAAATATACCTTGAACTTTGATATAAGTTCAAAACTAATTTTTTAACTTCCGTTAAATGAAGGATATATGTGAGCTCATTTTGTAACAACAGGGGTATATCTAAGCCGTTTGTATAAACGATGTCACGAACGGAGTCTAGACCCTAGCCGAAACCGGCGTCGTTGACCTCTTAGAGGTCGCTGACAAGCCTACTTACATCTTCATTACATTCGTTAGGTTAATTTTAGCGGAAAATTTAAAACTTTTTTTTATATTTGAAGTATACATAGACTTCATATATATAACGTGCATACGGGTACAAAATGGTTCATTGCTGATGTGTGTCAACCATCTAATAAAGAATCATTCAATCTTGAAATAAATAGTCTTATAGCATAAGTACACAATTGCCAAAATGACACCATTATATAAGTCCGAACAAAATAGGAAAGAAATACTAGTGGAACATGCTCCACTAGCCTAAACCTATTACTAACCTAGAAACATAATGACAGGCATCCTCGAATGCATGGGGACCTACCAAGTCCGGATGAAAAGCTCTGATGTCCGAACAGCTGCAATGAATGTCTTCAACACCCTCCTGAACCTGCACCTAAAATAGTATAATGTATGAAATTATTACACACTTGTACTAAGTATGGGTGTATGCAAGTACACACCAAGGACATGCATGATTAAGAAGAGGTATCTCCTAACGATATGAGTTATGCAAAGCCAAGTCAGTTGGACTTGTCAATTTAGATTAGGAAAGTCATGCTATGAGAGTAACATGCATCATCATTCTTTTCATATTGCACCCAGCACGTAACATATTTCATATAGCACATACATATATCACATATCACTCGTTTATATACCATGAGACCTTAGCATCAAAGATTTAACATTAGGACTTCTCAAATGAGGGCTCAACATATGGGACCTCAACTTGGGAGCCTTTTTTAGCAAACACAAAGTCTGCTTCTTTCATTCATACATACGTCACATTATTCATTTCATTCATTCGTAGGCTGATATAAACACCAGCTATACCTAGGATGAAGTCTAAGACTCTCATCGGGATCATGAAGTGCAATGACCAAGAATGACCTAATGTTATTACCTGAATCTGGTTTCACCTCCTGATTGTCTTGCACATACATCTTCGGTATCATTTATTTAATCATCTTTCATACTTTGAGGAATTTCAACTTTAAACGACATAGATCATGTGAGCATCATTAAATTCGGTGTCTTCCCCACACCGAAAAGAGGTGGAGTCACTGGCCAAGGTGAAACCAAAACATCCCTAGCTCGCTTAGGTGAAAAACCACTAGCTAGTTCCCTATGTTGGCAGCATAGTTCAAAGACTAGGAGATTTAGGGAGACCCATACCCACCTTGGTGGACAGTCTCATCTAATGAGAATTACGTGAACCTCCGCCCTTCTCGAAAGAAGGCATCACCACTCATAGATAGCTTATTGGTGCTCCGTTTAAAGTTCCTATTTACATTTAACTCATACATCATCGAAGCTTGCTTCTAGCATGAGGTATTCATAGCTTATTAGATGATTTATCATCTCTTCTTTACGTATTAAGTGTGAATTTTCCTTACATTTACATATAGAGTGTGATTGAGACCTGTCTCTTAATATTCAACACTCTCTTAGGTGAGTACTTTTGATGACCTTATATTGGCGTAAGTACAACTTGTTTCACTTGCAATAGCCTCATATTGTGGTGCCACCTTGTTATTTATTAACATCTTTTCATTTCATGTTTACTCACCTTTCATTATTTGCTCATCGTATAACATACATATGCTCTCTTGGAATTTACATTGAGGGACATTGATTCTAGGCGTAGATACAACTTGTTTCACTTTTACTAGCCTATCCTCATGTGTCCACTCTTCATTTACTTATTCATCGTTTAGCATAAACATGCTCTCTGAGAAACTACATTTCGTGACATTGATTTTTAGGCGTAGATGCAGCTTGTCTCACTTGCACTAGCCCATAGTTATGTAGTCACTCTTTCTTTGCTTATTAACTATGAATTCATTCTTAACACTTTCTTTTGGAGTATGTTTGAGATTTGACTATAGATCATTCTACACTCCCATAGGTGAGTACATTTGGTAACATTTTCCTAGGCTTGGTTGAGACTTGCCTCACCATTCATCTTAACCTCTTATCGTGTTGTCACTATTTTCATTAGCTTTAGCATATTAGCTCTTCATAATTACTCACCCCATTACATGAATGTTCATTTTGTCATATTCCAATGCACTTGGCCTTTTAGTGTGTTTCACACTCTTACTTAACCCCTTCGGAGTCACATCAATTCATCACATACATCTTAGGTTCACATACTTTTAAACGTACGCTGGACTTATGAATCCATACGTACAAGCCATGAGGCTTCGTTCATAATTCGTATAAGTGACTCATACTTATCCAAGATTATGTGGTACAAGACCTATGCATCTTGTAAGTATGCCAAGGTCTCGATTTTGATTCCTATAGGCAGATTTCATTAAGTATTTATTCACGTAAGACTTATCCATCAATACGGAATTGGGCAAGGGAACCCAATTTCAAATCCCTTGAGCAATACATAGTCTTATATTAGATTTTGATCTAAAATTTCAGCTTGGGGACCCAAGTACGAATCCCAACGCCTACATTTCTTTTCTTGCTTTTCTCTCCTTGACTTTTCTGTTTTAGGCCGAGAGGATGTGGGATCGATCCCCCATAACCTCATTTTATTTTCCTTTAATTTTTCTCCTAATTTCGTCACCTATCCGAGTGGTTGTGGGTTCGATCCCCACACACCTCATTTTATTTTATTTTTCTCTCTTTCATTTCTTCACTTGAACCTTACCCCATTTCGAATCCCCTTACCTCATTTTTATTATTGAATTTTTAATAGCTTGCATATGGTGAGGTCTTGAGTTCAATCCCTAATCACCTCACATCTTAATTTTTTTTTAAAAAAAATTGCTTAGAAGAGACCAAATTTTCTATCATTTGTACGTTAGAATCTTAGGTAATTCGTTGGATATTTCGTACATTATTAATCGCATCTTTTCCAAGTAATCTTATACAAAAAACACAAGGCTTTAACATGCCATTTTCATGCTTTAAAACATGCCCAAGAACACGGATAGACACACATTGCACATATTTTCATCATCACATAAATACGAACATACATACATGAAAATAATCATCACGAAAACACATTACATCCCTAATTTCTACCAGCAAACATACCCAACCTACAACAATTGATTGAGCTAGTGATAGGGACATGTAAAGGAGAGCATTCCAAGTTTTCGAATTAGAATTCGACTGAATCTTGGGGGTTTCTTGGGAAAGGGACCAAGAGGAAGAAAACCCATACCTTTTTTCATCATTTAATACCTTTCAAATCTGATCTCAAGTGCTACCAACTCCCATGAAAAACAAATGCTTCTCCAACAAAACTCACGCGCAAACCGTTTGAAAAATGCTTTCGCTTTTTTGTTTTTAGTTTTGTTTTTCTTTTGAGTTTTTGTGTGAAAGTTCTTCAAGTGATGAACTTTGATTTTTATTCCTTTTTGCTGATGATGGTCGTGAGAATGAGAGTGAGATACGTGAGAATGAGAGTGGAGAGAGATGACAGTAAGTTTAGGAGTAGGAGTTTTAGTTGAAGACTTAGTCAAACTAGGACTCTTTGTTATTTATATATTTTATTATTAATTTTTTGTTAAAAGTCTGATTTTCCCTTTCTTAAATCAGAAAGTTAAATACCAATTAATTCAACTTAATCAATAAAAGACAATTAATTTAATTTAATCATTGCTTCCACTAAGGATCGAACCCGGGTGGAGCTCAATTGGCAAAAATGGGTTAATTCGGGTCAACCCTACCTGAATTGTCAACTATTTTCAGTAATTAATTAATTAATTAAATAAATACTTAGGGTAATTACAATACTTTCCGTAGCCTGGAAGACTATTTTACCCCTAGACCCTCCAAACCTAAGATTATCCTTTTTAAGTCTTGTTAAGACTCATCCGGGTGAATCTTAATATTCGGGTGCCCTATATGGCTAGACCCAACCTTGCCTAGCTCAACTAACTCACCAAGTTGGTTGGCTTGGTTGGTACATGGGTTCTGAGGTCTGGTTTCACGCGAGTCAAGCCGTGTGAACCCGATCTAATCTAGGCATTCAAGGTACGTTTAGGCATTACTTCGCATAGTTATTTTCGGGTTGTTACATTATCCCCCCCTTAGGAACATTCGTCCTCGAATGACATTACTCTTTACTAGAAACAAGTAAGTCATCTATAGAACATATGCATACATAGCCAATTCAATACTCCGCATTGGTGAATATCACATATTAACATAATGGTGCACATCTTTGAAACCTACTAGCAGCTTCACATTAATAGACTAAGGAACTCCTTCCTAAACTAATCTCATCAAAGCATACAACATAAGTAAACATATAAGTCACACAAATCAGCAACCAACATGATGACTCAAACATATTAACTTCATACTAGTGCATAAAACCATACACAGTCAAACACATGAAAGACTAAATAAGGCTACGCACCCGAGACATCACCAGGATAGTCTTCCCCTGCACCCCTAGACTTGAGTGCAAAAAATCGTTTCCTACTTGGAGCCTCTTCACTTGGACCATTCGGCTGGACTCTCTCCTTCCCTTTTTCTTGACCTCTCTTATTTGGACAATCCTTCACCATGTGACCCGGTTTGCCAAAACTGTAACAAGCTTTAGTGCCCATCATACACTCTCCTCCATGCAGTTTGCCACACTTCCTACTAGGTGGCTTCTTTTGGGGTGTATCTACTTCATTGTTTCTCTTAACTCTGGACTCAGAATCCCTATCATAGCGACCCTTGGATGAACTTGACTCCTCTTAGTGGGAGAGTCCCTTCTTAAACCTGGGCTTATCCCTGATTTCAGTACTACTCTTCCTTGAAAAATTTCTCCTCAACTTGCCTTGACCTGTTCCTTGCCCTAGTGTGCTTCCTCTTCATGCTTTCCTCCACTTGCTGGACATGGACCATAAGCCTTGAAAGGTTCATGCTGTCATGCAGCATAGCTGACCTACACTTCTCCTCGAGATCCTCAGCTATCCCTGTCAAGAGTCTACTCCCGTGGCACAAAGGATCTTGTGGACCTCATCCACGAACTCCTGGGGATCCTCATGGGTCTTGGATTCGTGGTAAACTAGGGGGTTCATTCTGGTGAAATCCCTCAACCTGCAAGCCATGGTGCTAGCATGAGGATTCTCTCTGGGAACACCCTGTCTAGTGTCCTGAGCCTGAGTAGTGATGGTATGTGCCATCTGTAGCAACACATTCCTTACTTCTCCATCTGTCAACCCAGGCATCTCCATTCCAGCAGCTGATACCTGGGGAGGAACTTGAATTCCCCCAGTAGCTGCTCCTCCAATCCCTCTGCTTGCGTTTCTCCTCGTATTCATCTTTCTGAAACACCAGAGTTGATGTTAGATATGCTCTTAAAACCAAGTAATTAAAATTTCACAAGGCACGATAAGATTAGAAGAAGGGAAAATTTCTTAAGCGTTATGCAATCTCTAATTCATGATAGTGGTGCACTTCACTACCATAACTTAGAAACTAGTTAACGTGGTTGACATGAGTCAGATGTCTTCGATATTTAACTTAATGCTCTGATACCAAGTTTTTCACGACAGGAGCCTAGACCCTAGCCGAAACCGGCGTCATTGAACTCTCAGAGGTCGCTGACTAACCTACTTACTTCATCATTACGTTCGTTAGGTTAATTTTAGCAGAAAATTTAAAACTTTTTGTTTATATTTGAAGTATACACATACTTCATAGTTATAACGTGCATACACATATAAAGAAGTTGATTGCTCATGTGTATCAACCATCTAATAAAGAATCATTCAATCTTGAAATAAATAGTCTTATAACATAAGTAACAATTCCTAAAATAGCATCATTACATAAGTCTGAACAAAATAGGAAAGAAATACTACTGGAACATGCTCCACTAGCCTAAACCTATTACTAAGACAGAAATATAACAACCGGCATCCTCTAATGCATGGGGACTTACCAAGTCTGGATTAAAAGCTCTGATGTTCGAACAGCTGCAATGAATGTCTTCAACACCCTCCTGAACCTGCACCTAAAAGAGTATAGTGTATGGGATTAGTACACACTTTTGCTAAGTATGAGTGTATGAAAGTACACATCAAGAACATGCATTATCAAGAAGAGCTCTCTCCTAACGATATGAGTTATGGAAAGCCAAGTCAGTTTGAGTTGCCGCATCAGATTAGGAAAGTCATGCTATGAGAGTAACACAAATCATCATTCTTTTCATATTGCACCCAACACATAACATATTTCATATAGCACATACATTATCACATATCATTCGTTTATATGCCATGAGACCTTTGAATCACGGATTTAACATTAGGACTTCCCAAATGAAGAATCGACATAAGCAAACACAAAGTCTGCTTCTTTCATTCATACGTACGTCACGTTATTTATTTCATTCATTCATAGGCTTATATAAACACCAACTATACCTAGAATGAAGTTTAAGACTCTCATCGGGATCATGAAGTGCAATGACCAAAAATGACCTAATGTTATTACCTAAATCAGGTTTCACCTCCTGATTGTCTTGCACATACATCTTTAGTATCATTATTTCATTATCTTTCATACTTTTAGGAATTTCAAATTTAACTGACATAGATAATGTGAGCATCATAAAATCCGGAGGTGGAGTCACTGGCCAAGATGAAACCGAAACATCCCTAGCTTGCTTAGGGTGGAAAAGCACTGGCTAGTTCCTTATGTTTGGAAGCATAGTTCAAAGACTAGAAGATTTAGGGAGATCCATACCCACTTTGGTGGACAGTCTTATCTCATGAGAATTACGTGAACCTCTGCCCTTCCCGAAAGAAGGCATCACCACTCATAGCTAGCCTATTGGTGCTCCGTTTAAAGTTCCTATTTACATTCAACTCATACAAGATCGAAACTTTCTGCTAGCATGAGGTATTCATAGCTCATTAGATCATTTATCATCTCTTCTTTACGTATTAAGTGTGTGAATTGTCCTTACACATACATAAAGAGTGTGATTGAGACTTGTCTCTTAACATTCAACACTCTCTTAGATGAGTACTTTAGGTAACCTTATATTGGTGTAGGTACATCTTGTCTCACTTGCACTAGCCTCATATTGTGGTGCCACCCTGTTATTTCTTAACATCTTTTCAGTTCATCTTTACTCACCTTTCATTATTTGCTCCTCGTATAACATACATATGCTCTCTTGGAATTTACATTGAGGGACATTGATTGTAGGCGTAGGTACAACTTGTCTCACTTTTACTAGCCTATCCTCATGTAGCAACTCTTTCTTTGCTTATTCATCGTTTAGCATAAATATACTCTCTTAGAAATTTAATTTAGTGACATTGATTTTTAGGCGTAGATGCAGGTTGTCTCACTTGCACTAGCCTATAGTCATGTAGTCACTCTTTCTTTGCTTATTAACTATGAATTCATTCTTATCACTTTCTTTTGGATTATGCTTGAGATTTGAATCTACATGAGTATACACTCCTATAGGTGTGTACATTTGGTAACATTCAATGCACTCTAAGGTGAGTACTTTTGGTGGCCTTATAGTGGCGTAGGTACAACTTGTCTCACTTGCACTAGCCTCATATTGTGGTGCCACCCTGTTCTTTCTTAACATCTTTTCATTTCATCTTTACTCACCTTTCAATATTTGTTCATCGTATAACATACATATGATCTCTAGGAATTTACATTGAGGGACATCGATTCTAGGCATAGATACAGTTTGTCTCACTTGTACTAGCCTATCCTCATGTAGCCACTCTTTCTTTGCTTATTCATCGTTTACCATAAATATCCTCTCTTATAAATTTCATTTAGTGACATTGATTTTTAGGCGTCGATGCAACTTTTCTCACTTGCACTAGCCTATAGTCATGTAGTCACTCTTTATTTGCTTATTAAGTATGAATTCATTCTTAACACTTTATTTTGGAGTATGCTTGAGATTTGACTCTACATCATTCTACACTCCCATAGGTGAATACATTTGGCAACATTTTCCTAGGCTTGGTTGAGACTTGCCTCACCATTCATCTTAGCCTCTTATCATGTTGTCACTATTTTCATTAGCTTTAGCATATTAGCTCTTCATAATTACTCACCTCATTACGTGAATGTTCATTTCTTCATATGCTAATGTACTTGGCCTTTTAGTGTGTTTCACACTCTTACTTAACCCTCCTAGAGTCATACCAATTCATCACATACATCTTAGGTTCACTTACTTTTAAACGTACGCTGGACTTATGAATCTATACGTACAAGCCATGAGGCTTCATTCATAATTCGTATAAGTGACTCATACTTACCAAAGATTATGAGGTACAAGACTTATGCATCTTGTAAGTATGCCAAGGTCTTGAATTCGATTCCTATAGGCAGCTTTCATTAAGTATTTATTCACGTAAGACTTATGCATCAATACGAAATTGGGCAAGAGAACCTGATTTCAAATCCCTTGAGCAACACTTAGTCTTATATTAAATTTTCATTTAAAATTTCAGCTTGGGGACCCAAGTTTGAATCCTCACGCCTACATTTCTTTTCTTACTCTTCTCTCCTTGACTTTTCTGTTTTAGGCCGAGATGATGTGGGATCGATTCCCTACAACCTCATTTTATTTTCCTTTAGTTTTTCTCCTAGTTTCCTCACCTATCCGAGAGGTTGTGGGTTCAATCCCCACACACCTCATTTTATTTTATTTTTCTATCTTTCATTTCTTCACTTGAACCTTACCCCATTTCAAATTCCCCTTACCTCATTTTTATTATTGAATTTTTATTAGCTTGCATATGGTGAGGTCTTGGGTTCAATCCCTAGTGACCTCACATATTTTTTTTAAAAATTTCGACATCTCATTTGTTGCTTAGCCGAGACCAAATTTCTAGATTTTCTGGTAATTTGGTCACATTTTTAGTCCATTCTTTTCATCATTTGTGTTACATTCTTAGGTAATTCGATGGATATTTAGTACATTATTATGTGCATTTTTTCCAAGTAATCTTATACAAAAAACACAAGTCTTTAACATGCCATATTCATGCTCCAAATCATGCCCAAGAACACGGCTAGACACACATTGCACACATTTTCATCATCACATAAATCCGAACATACATACATGAATATAATCATCACGAAAACACATTATATACCTAATTTCTACTAGGAAACATACCCAACCTAAAACAATCGACGGGAGCTAGTGACAGGGACATGCAAAGGGGAACATTCCTACTTTTCGGATTAGAATTCGACTGAATCTTAGGGGTCTCTTGGGAAAGGGACCAAGAGAAGAAAACCCATACCTTTTTTCGTCGTTTAAAACCTATAAAATCTGATCTCAAGTGCTGCCAACTCCCACGATAAACAAATGCTTCTCCAACAAAACTCACGCGGAAATCGTTTGAAAAATGCTTTCGCTTTTTCGTTTCTAGTTTAGTTTTTCTTTTGAGTTTGTGTGTGGCAAGTTCTTCAAGTGATGAAATTTGATTTTTGTTCCTTTTTGTTGATGATGGACGTGAGAATGAGAGTGAGAGACGTGAGAATGAGAGTGGAGAGAGAAGAAAGTAAGTTTAGGAGTAGGAGTTTTAGTTGAAGACTTAGTCAAACTAGGACTCTTTGTTATTTATTTATTTTATTTTTAAATTTTCTGTTAAAAATCTGATTTTTCCTTACTTAAATCAGAAAGTTAAATACCAATTAATTCAACTTAATCATTAAATACCAATTAATTTAATTTAATCATTGCTTCCACCAAGGATCGAACCCGGGTGGAGCTCAATTCGCGAAAATGGGTCAATTCGGGTCAACCCTACCCGAATTGTCCACTATTTTCATTAATTAATTAATTAATTAAATACTTAGGGTAATTACAATACTTCCCCTAGACTGGAAGACCATTTTACCACTAGACCCTCCAATCCTAAGATTACCCTTTTGAAGTATGGTTAAGACTTATTCGGGTGAATCTTAATATTCGGGTGCCCTACATGGCTGGATCATCCTTGCCTAGCTCAACTAACTCACCAAGTTGGTATACTTGGCTGGTACATGGGTTCTGAGGTCTGGTTCACGCGCATCAAGCCGTGTGAACCCGGTCTAATCTAGGCATTCAAGGTACGTTTAGACATTACTTCGCATAGTTATTTTTGGGTTGTTACAAACGTTAAGGGCATATATGAGCCACTTTCATAACGAAGAGTATATCAGCTCCAAATGACAAAGTTGAGGGGTATATCATACCCTTTTCCCTATTATTTATATATTATAATTGTATATGTATATATATTACGTTATGTATTATTTTCTAGTTTTTGTAGGATTAAAGATGGAGAAAAAGTAGAATTAAAAATTTAGACCCTCTCAAAAAATGTAACAAATAACAAATTTTTTCGTTTCTCAATTTGCTTACTAATTTATTTTAATTTGAATTTTTTGAAACTTTAGAGTATTATAATAAAAAAGAAAGAAAGAAAGAATAGAAACTAAGATTGAATCCAAAAAATTATGACAAACAGAGATATTTCTCTTTTCAATATTGATTGAAAATTTGAATATGTACATTTTAAATAATTAAATTAAAAATGTAATTAAAGCTTTTGTATTAGATGTTAAAATAGTTTCTCTCTATAAAATAATTTTAATACTAAAAACACATTGATACGTGTCTTTTATTTAATTTGACTCTCATAAGTATTTTTTAAAGAAAGTTGGTCAAACACAAATTGTTTATCAAAAACACTTTTCAAATGAATTTCTCAAACACAAATTGTTTTTTAAAAAAAAAAACAAAAACAACCTATTTTTTTTTTAAATGCTTCTAAAAACAAGCAGGTTTTAATAGCAATGCCAAACAAAAAGTAAGAAGAAAAAAATTCAACACGTCCCTTGAATCAGAATATTTTTTTTCAAAATTATCCTTCAACTTCACCTCATAAAAAGAGTTTAAACCTCAGATCTAACTTTTAACCGTGACCCTAACTCGAGACCCAAATTTTTACCTCATGACCTTATTCAGAATCACTCATATTCCAAAAAATAGTGTCTAGAAAAATGTGAAAACAATTTTTCCCATAATCATGTGAAATGTTGCATTTTCCAAGTTTAAAATGTGATAATCTCTCTAATAAGAAAAAGTGTTTGTTAAAGTTGATTTCCAAAAATATAGTTCATATTTTTCAAGTATGAAAACAAAATCCTCCAGTACTTGATTGGTCAAACACATCCCATATGGTTCTTTCATGACTATTATGCATGTAAAGACGAAACTTTAATTTGTAAATGTAATTAACCTAATGAACATGCATTTATCATGTAAGAAACTGCAGGGTTTTGATTACGATATAATCACAAATTTCCTAAAACAAGTATTGGTATTTCTGGTTTTCAATCTTGAACAAAAAAGATGATGTCAAGCAGTGCAATGTAAAAAAGGAAAAAGAAAATTCAAATTTATACTTATAAAATAATCAACAGACAACTCATTTTGTGTTGTATTGGCATTTGACAGGTCGTTGAGCATAATGAATTTTCATTAGGTTTGAAATGAATTGAATTAATAAATTATGGACATCATTAACTTATCTAATATTCTTTCTGGTGTGATGTATATGTTGTTCTTATTAAAAGTAATTGTTATTTAATATTTGTTATTTGTAAAAAAATGAATGCATAAATGATATTTTTCTATTTTTTAATCCTTGAAAGTCATTAGATTAGAAAGTATGAATTTGACAATCAATAAAAATTAAGTAATTAATTGAGGATAGAGTTTTATATTTTCAGATTTTGGATCAATTCTTGAAATTTTGACTTCAATTTTAAGCTTAAAAAATGAAATTGTCGTCAAATTAATTTAATTATTATGTACTCCATTTCTAATTAATTGAGGTTAGGGTTTTATATTTTCAGATTTTGGATCAATTCTTGAAATTTTGACTTCAATTTTAAGCTCAAAAAATAAAATAAAAATAAAATAAAATTGTCGTCAAATTAATTTTAATTATCATGTACTCCATTTCTAATTTAGTTTTCACAGAATGTAAGAGGATATCAAAGTTTATTTAATATTACTATATTAACTTCAACACAAGATAGAGAGAGAAAAATGATTAGTTGTTGGAAATAATAAAGATTTTTTAACTAATTAAAAACTTGATTAAACATGCTATTATCATTATTAATTGAATAAATTGTGATAGACTTGCCAAAAGTGGGGACATTCATCTAAGAGAATATTTATTACTACAACAATCTAAAGAATGTTAGTACCACAAAATTGACAGTAAAAAGGAGTGGCCTTAAACATTCAGATGCTGACACCTTTCCAAAATAGTTGACCTGGTGAGAATAATATAAATTGAATTGGCTTGTTCTTTTTTTTGGGCAGAAGAATTTTCTTATTCGAATTTGGCTCTTATTCATATTCTTTTTCTTCATTTTCTTGACTACATTTTCTGAACAAAAAAAATGTCTGAATTTTTTTTAGATTTTGGTTAAAATTATTATTACTATAAACTTTACAAAAGATCTTTTACTTCGTATGTTATTTAATAACAAATTTTAAAGGTATCTATGTGTTCATGTGGACACATTATTATTTATAATGATGCATTATTTATGAAGTCCACGTGGACACATATATATTTTTAATATACAATATCAACTAGTGCAGATGAGTAAAAGACCCTTCCAAAGTTCAATATTAATACAACTATTTTGGTCAAAGTTCAGATATATGTCAGACCTTTTTCCCTTTTCTAAATTAAAAATATTTATTTCATTTAATTTTGAAAATTAAAATTATAGTTTATAATAAATATTATAATTTTATTAAATTGATAAATTTTGAATGTATATATTCCTCTTCTGCTTCTTGTTCTTCCTCTTCCATCCTTTTTCTTTTCCTCTTCTTGTTCTTCCTTTTCCATCCTTCAATTCCATCTTACCATAGAACCACAAGTAGAAAGCTTGAGAAGCGAAAAAAATGTGGTGGTACTTAGATGTAGGGGTGGCATAAATATCGAAACATCGAAAAATTGAACTGAATCGAATTATTTTGGTTCTTCAATTTGATGTCGGTTCTATATTTTTGAAACTTTGATTCTTCAGTTCCGAATTTGGTGCAAGGATCCCAAAACTACGATGTACCGAAGAATCGAAGTTTTATTAAAAAAATTTAATCAAATTGCTAAGTTAATAGTACTTATACATTTTTTACTCAAAATATTTACATGACAACTAATTCTGGAACGATTGTTGTAGCAAACGCTTGTTAGCTTCTGTTCACTATAGCAACTAGCAAACATTTGTTAGCTTCTGTTTATGTACATTCTCATACATTGCGAGTCCTTATATTTGCTCTCTTCTTTATTCAGGTATGGAAGAACCAAAAATAATATAGCATATTTACCTTCTCTTTATTTTTATTAAGTACATGAAACTCTTAATACTTTATTATATTCCCACTTTATTTTATTCACACCGAAAAATTGATTTAAAAACACTGAAATAAACTGAACCGAGGTAGCAAAAAACCAACAGAACCGATCTTAGTTTGGTATAAATATGATGTACATTTTTCTAAAATCGAATACCGAAGAACCGAACGTCTACCCCTACTTAGAGGAATGATAACCCTCTGCATAATTTTTGCAAGAGTAGGAATTCAATAAGAGGAATGACCTAAAAAAATAAATTATCGGTTAAAATCTATTTCAATGAGAATGTTTTGAGAATTTTAATTTTTAAGAGATCTCAAACATTATTAAGTTGCTTGAATGAATATTGTTAACTGAAAAATTTGTTACAATAGCTTAAAAATGATATTTCAATTGTTATTAATGACTAATAGTTGATTTTGAAAAATGGAGGTAAAGAATTTACATAATAATTTTTTATTGTGTGGAGAGTAGGAGAAATATTTATATCTAGTCATCAACTTGCTTAACGATACTTGTATATGCTTCATGCATTTTAAATCTATTTAATCCATATGAGAATTATAAACAAGTTTTTCAAAAACTTGTATATGCTTTAGATTTTGAATCCATCGGATATTTTCATATCAATTTTGCCAAGTGACAACATTTAATATTAAATGTATGATATCTACTAGTTCCTAGTTTGCAAGTCAAATAAGATTTACGCTTACCAAAATGCATCATTTCACTTTTCACTTGATAATTATTTTTACACCAACATGCTTTAATAGTCGTAGAATTTATATCATCATAATCTTTTTCAATATTGCACGCAATTATATCAAAGATATTGTCAATGGTATACCATTTTGTATCGATTCACAATACGATATAACTTACTGAGATCTCATCATTTCATTATTTTCAGATATGTACCCCTCTCATGAGGTTTCATAAAATGTTATGTCCTAAGCTCTTAAGAGCGCATTGCCTCCTTATTATGATCATTTTGATTCTTTGATCCTCCCCCTTTTTCGAGGATTTTTTTAATTAGATTCGATTAGTCTATCATGCGTCATGCATGTCGTAGACTCTATCCTTAAAGGACATTCAATAGGAGTATTTACAACTCTTGCATTGCTTCTAATCTCCCACTTATGTTAGATAAACTAACATATATCTCAATCTTTTGGAGAATCTATTTTTGTGCGTCATCGTATATGCATTGATTAAATACTACATATCAAAAAAATCAAATGAAAAATATTTGGTCCCTGACCAATAATCAATTGAAACAAAATTTGATCATAATTTATTGATCTCATGCGTACAATTACTTTTGTATGCGATATCATATTTTGGATTAACATATGAAACTTTATTTTCATAAGCAATGATTTCACTATCTTAGACATTATTGTCACATCATCTTGAATATTTACAATATTATCAAGATGAATTATCTTTATTTCATATTCTGAAAGTCGTGCTCTTAATTTAATTATCTTGCACAAATAATTTTGCGAATATCGAACTACAGGTTGACAATATACGCATATGTGATTATCTTATAGATGCATCTCTTTTTGTATCACATGATAGGTTAACAGGCCCATATTCACCTTTTATGCTATTAAGAATTTATAGACTTAGTCCAATATTAGTTGATCCAATCAACTTATCATGAGAACAAGCAACAAATATAATTCTTCAAGAATCTTCTACTTTCTCAATGAACATTTATTACTCAGTATGCACATGTTTGGGATGACCAAATTATTCATGCCAACTAATAAAATTACTAGTAGTTGTAAACTCCAAGTTTACTATGTCATGTGCCTTTTGATTTAGTAAATTTCTTATTTACTTTTATATGAGAAAAATTCAATTTTATTTTAGTAAATTTCACATTTATTTCTTCTCAATTACTCTACCCTTTCTAAAGGTGAGTCGTGATTCCATCACTGAACTGGCTAATTTGATTATTAGGAATTGTGCACATAATCATATTATTTGTTCCGACATTTTTACAAACATCAAGTTGCAAGATAACAATAGACACACATGAGACAATCTAGAAAAAACATCTATTATGACCATTAAGTATATAAACAATCCACTAGGTGGATGAATATAAAGAGACTCAATCTCAATTTTCATTTATGATGGTCGCAATGAACTTGCCTTGCTAACAACTAGTACAAAAATGAAATTTCACCATTTAAAAAGAAGTTTTAGGTTCTTCAATGAATGTTTCCTTTATTCCTCTCAACATCATGGACTAATGATGTCCCAGACAATCAGGCAAATTAAGAAAGTATTGAAATTAGTAAACTTCTATTACTATAGAATGTACCTCAATTGCACTAATTTTTGTCCAATATAATCCTGAAGATAAAGCATGACACTTTTTTATAACACATGTCTATTCAGAGAAATTTTTGGTGATACCTCCTCATTAACCACGCCTAGTATGGTGGCTTACACCTCGTTCACTAGAGGATGGATCTATGTTTTTAAGATTTATCAAAAGTACTCATTCTTCATGAATGAAACACAATCATGTGAGCATATCAAATTATGATAGCTTTAGTTCCTCATTCCATATTTATGTGCATTATGCAATCACTTGTCTTTTTCAGACATATTATTCACTGTTACCACATTTAAATGAAAGCATATTCGTTGCTTTAATAGTGTACATATGCATCAATATGGTTGTCACACCCCGAGCATACACCCTAGGTAGGATATACACTCGATAATCATTTATGGCCTCGAGCGGACCCTTGACCTGACTTACTTAACTCATCAAAAAACAACAATCATAAATTTAACTGAACTGATGAAAATGTCATTACTGAGAATGTCTTTAAAACCAAAACATTCAAATTTGGCCAAAATTGACAACCCAATTCTTAACAATAAGAAATAATACTTAAAAACTCAAAGGACTAATATATGAATGTCTATCTATAAAGCCTCTAAAACTGAGATGGATGTTGGGACAGATCCCTCAACATCCTAATAAATAAAAAATACTGAAACCAATAAGAAAAGGACTCCTCCATATTGCAATCAGGCTCACCAACTGACTCTGGAGTGCTCAACTGGATCAACGGTATGATGAATTTTGATCCTCTTTATCTGCGTTCGCATCATAATACGATGTAGGCCAACTGACATCAATATATTAAATGTACGAGTATGCAAGTCGGAATGGTAAAAAACGTAGTCTTGAAAGAGTATGGATAAATTGAAGAGCTTACCTAACTAAACTCAACTCAACATAACTGCTTCATTTCAATATAAATTAATTTAAAAACAAGAGCAATTTTAAGAAAGGCTGTTTAAAAACATGTAATAAACTCTGTGTGTATGCATAAATCTATTAACCCCGAGATGTATGTGAAAATACAAATAAACTGTGTATATAAAAATACAATAACTTTTGGTGTGAGTTTCTCTAACTGACAACCATCACATAAGAGCTATAATAATGATACAACGATGTTATTCACGCTGCCAGCACATCCTATACCTTGCCAAAGCTAAAAGATGTGAATTACCTAATGGATCCACTAGTCTACTGTGAAAGTGATTCACCTAAAAAGTATGACCTATTTCGACCCATGGTGGCTACATGGTTTTATGAAAATGTGAGTTATCTAAACTCATTCTCGTCCCCGATTCAGTACTCAATACTACTCCCAAAATATACTAGCTCTTATTTTTTGAAACATACTTCTTCTGTGATTTGAGATTAGTGCTTAAAAACATTGCTGAAAGGCTATCTTGGAAATCTCAGTTTCCTGGTTGCTTCATTTCATAAAGTTATAACTATTTTCTAAAACTAGCCCGAAGGATCTTTGAAAATTTCAGTTTTCGTTCTTGTTTAAATGTGAAAATTTTCTTATTTAATCTTTTTTGGGAATACATATTCCCCATGTATTTCTTTGAAGAAAGAACTTCAACTCCTTACTCTTTACTTATCTTGAAACTTTAGTCTTAAAACAAAGTTAAAATATTGTTAAAGTCTCTTGAAAACTTTTAAAAACTTAGCTTTGACTTGCTTCATAACTTTTAGACCTTACTCTTTAACTTCTTTGACTTTGATCTTAACTTTTATTGAATTGGATTATGGATTCAAGGTTCATAATCTCATGTTTATGTATTATTTCACGATGTCTAGATGTACTTTAGAGTGTTAGAATCAACTAGGAAGCATAGGTATATCACTTAGGAACTAGTACAATCAACTTGGAAGGTACATCACTTAGGAACTAGTACGAAAAGATGAGAGAATAATAGAGAGAACTGGCATCTCTGGTGCTTTAATAGGAGTGGGCGCCAACACTCGTCTTACAGAGAGGAGGCTAGGGCACTCTGGCTGGCGCATCGTCCCAAGGACTTACGAAATGAAACTGTTTGGGGCTCTAAGAGGTACGGCGTCCCAACCCCCTTACCCAGGGTTGCTCGACTTTTCTCCTTCGTTTTTCATCTCTAAACCCTATAAGATTCCATGGTTCTTTCCCAAAACAGTCAGAACCATTAGTACCCTCAATAACCAATAGATTTAACTCGAAAATTCACCCGGAAACACGAATCAAATCAATACCTCTACTTCTTTTGTTCTCAACTTGCGAACTTGACGATCTAAATCTAAAAAGGAATCTCCTAATAATTTATACTATCCTTGATCCAAATATTTTCAGTTGGTATGATCAAATATGGATCGCCCATACACTTCTTCAACATGGAGATGTGAAACACCGGATGAACTTGTAACACTTTGAAAATCTAAGACGTGTTCTAGAGCCTAACATGAGTGTCTAAAGTCTTAGACACTGTTTTAAGGTCTATAGAATATAAGTCATTTATGAAGTTTAGAAGTCAAAACGTCCATGACGTACGGAAACTAGTTCAATGAGGTACTAGCGTGCCTTAGCCTATTTGACTAGCTTTTAGGAGTTGGAATATGAAAAAAATTGGTGGAATAGTGTCTAACATGTATTAGATTTGATTCGTAGTCAAAACGTCCGGGCATGACTCCCCCAGGACCAACCTAGGTCCCTCGAGGAGGACTCGTGCATTTTGGGGTCCAAGTCTGCCCAAGGGAGTGTCCACCAACGGATGCAACCCACGATCCGTTGTCCAATCGACGGGGCGTGCACTGTTTTCATCGATGGACACTTATCCAAATACATGGGAAGCCTCTTTTGCATAGTCTATGAACTCATTGACGGATGTGCAACACGGAGGTGCACAGTGCCCGTTGATGGACACACCATCTATCGATCGTGGTGTCGTCTGTGAGGACTGTTTTTGATGCAAATTTTGAATTAATTCATTTAATTGGTCCTCTTAGTTAGGAGTTTAATTAGGGGTTAGGTGAAGTCTAATTAAGTTAGTTAACCACCAATATAAAACCCCTAAGCTAATTAGACTAGCCTAAGCTCTCATAATTCTCAAACCCAACCTCTCTTCCTTCTTTCTTCTTTCTCTCTCTAGTTGAAAAACTCCATTGTAGACCAAGCTAGGGGTTCTTCAAGGGCTGAAAAGTTTCGAATTTCTCCATCAATCTTCATAAATTGGTAAGGTATGAAATTCCTTTCACCTTTGAGACCTCTTTCCTCAAAGGGTTTAACAAATTGATTTCAAAAGTTGAGTTTTCATGTGGGGCTTTTCCAATCTCGAAATTGATCTTGTGAATTATATTGCTTATGATTTCTTTTGGATATTATGAATATTAACATTTATTATTAGTCAATTGTGTTATTTCTTGATGGATTGGTCTAGTTTTTAGAAAATGACCTTTACCCCTTAACTTTAGGTGACGATCTTGATATGAATTGTGTAATGTTTGTTCAATTGAATTGGTTATTGGTTGAATTACTATCCTATGATGTTATTGTATCAAATATGAATATATTAGTATGAATAATAGTCCTACCATGCTGGTTCTTGAGAAGTTAATCTAGGTTATGAAGTATGTTATGAATTTGACCTAAGTATCTTATCTTAAGCTATCAACTAGTAATAGATTATGATGCAGTGATTCAATTAGATTTGTTGTCATGTTGATTATTGATTTATGATGTTGTTATACCCTTGTTTGGTTGAGTTAAGGGTTGATGATAAGACCTTGATGATGGATTATGAAGGAGACTTGGTAAGTCTTGAAATACCTATTCCTTACTTCAATGGTAAATTGTGATTAAGTGATGATATTTCATTGAAGTATATCTTGTATTAAGTTTGATAGGGTTGATATGATGTTGAATTGAAATGTCTTGATTATGGTTAGTGAGGTGTTGGCTAAGATGTAAATGTTATAAAGATGGTGATGATTTACCGATGTGCCTTATTATGATGTGATATGTAAGTGTGCTAACCTCACTTATATGAATTCTAATGAAAGAATTATACTCATGCAATTATTATTGAAATATGATGATGATGATTATACAAGGGTTAGACCCTATGACCTACATTAAGCTATGATGATTAATAAAGACATTTCAAAAGGGACTTAGTTTAGCACCGAGTGAACTTGACAATGGGAGGTGTTGACTTTCCATAGAGGAAGATTCACCATATAGTTCCATATGTGGTGTTGGATCCCCAATGAGGGATACTCATCCTAGGGTTCCCATGAGATGAGGATGTAATTGCCAAGTGGCATGTAGAGGGAATATACCTATCTCTTAGTTCTTGAACTATGTTTCCCCCATAGGAAGACTAGCTAGTGAATCCACCTAGAAAGCTACGCTTATGTTTGGTTTTACTTTTGGCCGGTAGACCACCTTCCATCGGTGTAAGGTTTTACAATACCGAATTTTACACTTAGATCTTGTGGTCTATGTCGGTTAAGGCAAGTGTTCCCTAAACTAAGATGAAGTAATGAAGTACAAACCAACTAATGGAATCTGAGAGGTTTGACTTAGCCTAGGTAGGGGTATGAGACTCTACCTATACCTTGCACTAGTTTGTCTTAAAGGAAACTTTAGAAGGTTCTTATTATATATGTATATGCTTATAATGGTACATGATATGTATATGATGATCTTGCATATTGTTAATACTATATGATGATTAGTTTCACTTATGAATATGTGTTGGTCTTCCTTGTTAAAGGATTATGATGATATGTGCTCTAAATGACATGCTATGTGAAGTTAGATGTTGGTCATGGTTCTTTTTGGGTTTACTTGATTGAGTTAGGTTATGGGGCTTTGCTTGATCATTGCACTTGTTAACTTAATAAGGGTTCATGGGTAATTGTCTTGCTCTGATTATGTCGTAATGAACTCTTATCCATGCTTGTTGCTATTATAACTTGATGATAGAGTTGCTTTGACTATGTGCCCAATTATGTGATATGAATGTTGACTTGACTAGATTTAGTATTGTTGGTCTTGTGATGAACATGTTTTAGACTTAATGACTATGTCTTATTGAATGGTATGGTCTTACTGAATGTGCATATGGCTTTCTAAAAGGTAAAATAACATGTTTTCATGAAAGGTTCCTTTTTTAGCATGATTTGATAATATGTGTGCATGTGGTCTCATACTTACTCATACTTAGAGTAAAGCCTAGACTATGAATTGTTGATTGTTGATATTGTAGGTCACTACAACATTTTAGTTCTATGACCGCACTAATTCTAAAAACACTTTTATAGTGTTTTCCTAAATATTTTTGCGGACCCTTTTAAAGCGTAGTCCAACTTTTTAACGTTTAGCTTTGATAATATTGGCACACTTTCAAAGTGTAGTGTTCAATGGTATAAGCTACACTTTATAAGCGTTGTTATAGTATGATATAATTGAAAACATCTATTTATATATATATAGCAACACTTTCAAAGTGTCCTATTTTCATAATTGTAAAAACAACACTAATGTGGCCTTAAAGTTTTCACTAAAATATTATATTACCTCCTTCATTTTTAACTCTCCCTCCCATTTTTATTGAGGAAAAAAATTAACTCATAAAATATTAAAATTTTCTTTTTCTCAAAATCAGAACGGAAGAATTAAAGAGCCAAAGAACGTTTCTCACTGAACACGCTGAAGAGATTTTCTCATAGAGCTGAAGAGTTGAAGATTAAAAGTAGGTTATTCATAAATTATTGAATTTCTTTTCCCCCAAATCAAAAAATCTTTCCGTCAATTTGAAGAACACGATTTTATCTCCAACCTAAGTATAAAAAACACATTTTCTGTAAAATGTTCTCAAAGATTTCATAATATACCGTTGAAGAGCTAAAGAGCTTTATTTCACGTATCAGGAAACTACTTCTAGATCAAGTGCCAATGATCGCGAGTAGTAATATAACCCAACATAGGGTTGTAACGACCTGTTTAGTCGTTTTGAGCAGCAGATTTTATTTCTGGAAAAATTTGCTGAGACGACGAACCCACGACGGACCATCATGGGCACGACGGACCGTCGAGGGGGTCCCGTTCCAAAATACTTAGAATTCTGAAATTTGGGTACTGAAATCGACTCTCTGAACTTCGTAACGGAATGGCAGGACGGACCGTCGTGGGCACGACGGACCGTCACAGACCCTTTAGTAGGAATTGAGCCTCTGAACTCTGTGACGGAGCAGCAGGACGGACCGTCGCAGGCGCGACGGGCCGTCACAGACTGCGTAAATCCCAGGCTGGCTCGGATTTCTGCTTAGTAATTTAAGGGGCGTTTTGGACTATTCCTGCTTTAATTATAAAGTTAGTGGGTTAATGTTAATAAGTCTAATTACTTGGGGGTTAAAAGAGGTAACCTTGAGTTAATTAGTGGGATATTATTGCCATCTTTATACTTAATTATATGCTAATTAGGGTAAAAGAAAGAGGGTTTGAATAAGAAAAATAGAAAGAACAAAGAGAGAGAGAGGATCGAACGAGAAAGAGGAGAAACGAAGAGGAAACAAAGCTTTGGGGAATTTGCTTGCTTGATCAAAATTCTTCGGTGGAGGTAGGTTATGGTTTTTGTTATTCGTAGTAAACTCTTAATAGCGAATGATATGTGTTGGGTAGTATTATAACGTCTTCTATATGCTTAATTGTGTGCATGCATGATGTGATTTTATATATATAATTGTGATGAAACTAGCATGATGAGGCTATTGAATCTTGAACCCTAATTTTACTTTGTTATTGATGATGCCTTGGTATAAAAGAAGGCTTGATGAACTAAAGTAATGAGATTAGGGGATCGGGTGTCACGTTCCGACACCAGGATAGAAATAGTGGATCGGGTGTCACGTTCCGACACCAGGATAGAATATGGATCGGAGTGTCACGTTCCGACACCAGGATAGTATATGGATCGGGTGTCACGTTCCGGCACCAGGATAGTATATGGATCGGAGTGTCACGTTCCGACACCAGGATAGTAGTAGTGGAGCGGAGTGTCACGTACCGACACAAGAGGAATAAAGATAATGAATCTTGAAATATGCTAATATACTCAATCTAAAGAACATGTTTCCCAAAAGAGTATGGTGTGGAGGCTTGAGTCCTCATAGATATGTTCGGTGATGTTATAAATGATTTTTATACTTGTTGCTATCACCTGTTAAGAATATTAGTTGATTTTATGATGTTATCTGAGATATATTGCTTTCTATTTTGAGTTGGCCGATGATATCTACTCAGTACCCGTGTTTTGTACTGACCCCTACTTGTATTTGTTTTTCTTTGTTATTTGTGGAGTGCAGCAAACGTACCGTCGTCTTCAACTCAACCGCAACTCTAGTCAGTCTTCAGTACATCGGATTTCAGGGTGAGCTAATGCTTCTAGCTTGGACTGGATCTTCTTCCTCATGTCTTGATGCCTTGAAGTTCCGCATGGACTAGCTTTTGTTTATTTTAGCTTCTTAGAATACTCTTAGTTTAGTTATTTGATCATAGATGTTCTTGTGGTGATGACTTCCAGATTTTGGGGAATAATAGATGTTGAATCTTAGAAGTTATTGAATTGGTTTTTATTAACGAGTTCAAGTCTTCCGCATTATTTTCTGTTGATATTAAATTGAAATGTTAAGGTTTAGATTGGTTGGTTCGCTCACATAGGAGGGTAAGTGTGGGTGCCAGTCGCGGCTCGATTTTGGGTCGTGACAAGGGTTGGGATCGTTCCCACATGGAGTGGTTTGAGAATTAAAAACCAAGTATGAATATGCTGAAGTTAATCATAGCTAAAACATCTACGAATATAAGCATGACTTAAATCATAGGATGACACAAATTTTAAATATCAAGAGTGGGGGTTTCGTATTCAGCTATCAAATAAAACAGTAAATACCAAAAAAATAAGAATATAACGACGAAATTCTTAGGATGTGATAGGATTATGGGCTAAGGTGAACAACCGGATAATTGCAACAAATAGTAAATCATTGAATAAACTAGACTATTGTGGGGATAGACTCTCTCTCGAGGAGTTTATCTCGAATGAAATTGGTTTCTCTCGAATACCAATAAACATCAATTAACAAAAACTTTCGCTTTAGTCCGTTCACTCTCTCAAGCTGAATGTGTGGATAAGGTTTTATGATTCACTCTCTCAAGCTGAACCCATGACATCCCAATACCCACAGGCCATCGATTCAGTAATTTTGGTTTTAAGACCTCTCTCTCGAGCAAGACAAAAACACAAAGTTAAGATTGTATTTGCAACTACAACCCATTAAATTCAACAACGATTATTGAACGAAATCACTTTTAAACAACAAATACAAAACAAATTACCAATAACGAGAAGTTAATTTAACCCATAATCACATCCCAAGAATTGGGGGTTTAGCTAGACATAGTAAAAAGATAGAACTCAATAAAAAAATATGTTTCCATCAACCGAGTACGATTAACATTTCCTTTACAAATGTCTAAGATGAAGTATCTTCAACAATCACTTCCAACTTCCATTTTCTTTGAATCGGAAATTTTCAAATCTTTAGAGCTAAGGAAATAATGTCTCTAAGCTCTAAATCTGAATAATATTCTGATTCTACTCAAAAAGTTTTATTCAAAATAATCTCTCACAAAAAATCTCTTTTTGCGTTAAATAGTTTAACAAGTATTTACAATTGTCAAAAAGTATGTTTTGAAGGACCGTTCGACGCAATAAGTCGGGATCATCAATCCACTCTATGATCCACCCATTAGTCAATTCCATTGCCTTTATACTTTGCCCTTCAACATCTTCAAGTTCTGCAACTTTGGATGGTCTAGCTCTGCATCCTGGAACCATTTGACGACTATCAACTGCTCCTTTCCATCGCCCAATTTTTTTTCTCCTTCAAGGCTTTGAAATCTAGAACATTAGGCGAATCCTTTTCTATTCGGCGACTCGCCCAATGGGTTATGCGATCCTCATACCCTGTTTTCTTTGTTGTTTTAGCTGCCTTCATCTTTTTTGCTTATTAGTGTCTATGCTTTGTTCCTCAATCGAAATACTTGAAACTCAAGGATTTACATCAGTTATTGGCAAGAACTTATGTATTTGATGACACAAAAACTATTAAAATAAAGCACTAAATGAGTCCAAATCATGGACTCATCAACACCCAAACTTATACTTTTGCTTATCGTCTAGTAAAACTCAAGTTCAGCAGTTCAAAAAGGATGTCTCCAACAATTCTACACAAGATTCAATCATGAATGCACATAAAAAAACACAACTTGCTAATGCAAGGATCAATTGTGCACAAAAAGATTCTAGTTGTTACTGACCATTATCAAAAAATCTCAAGCTCACTATGCTTGGTACACAAGAAAAGTTCAATCTCAACAAAGGTGTTCAAATTCCCTCACACAAAAAGCCCCAGAATCAAATGCAACGCTCACACTCACAATTATGAACACAATGCATGACTTCACCCATAGGTTTTAAATCAACCTTTGTGTCTCTCACTCAAGATCAAAAAGGTCTTTTCAATGCTAGTAATGGGGATGAATGTAATAGTATGGTCATTTAGGCTCAGTGACATTTATTCTCATAAAATGTGGTGCGAACAAATCTTTATTTTCTTTTCTTCATCATTTTCATTCGTGCTTACAGCATACAACATTTTTCATGTTTATGAACTATTGGAAATCTTGTTTTCTTTTTGCATTTTCACACTTTATTCGACAAATTTTTCATTCCCTTTTCTTTTATTCTTTATTTTTTTGTATGGAGGGGTTCCATTTTTTCTCAAAATATTTGGTAAGGGGGACTTCTTTACATTTACTGATTTACCTTCTCTTTTCACCACACCACCAGCTTAGGCTTTTCGTCTTAGTTGGATATTCAAAAAATCACAAATCATGAGGATCATGCGGAATGGATCAAGAAAGGTTATAGTTTCATCAGGTTTCTTCCAAGAAGAGGTAAATGCTTAAGGGGTGTTCATGCAAGGTTCACATACTCACAAGGTTGGCCACAAAAGATCTATAATGTTGAATTGTTTTACACTCTTCCAAGTTGCCAAAGAACATATTAAGAGATGTCATCACATAGTCAACCGGACAAACGGGGAAAATTCCCTGTCTCATCACACATGGTTCATGGTGAGCTAAGAACACAAGGCATTGACACCAATAAAGACACAACTCAACACTTCAGCTAGTGTTCAATGTTCATTACAATATATTCAATTCAATAATTGTCTAGTCACAACGAGATGCAAAGAGCTCACTATTGCCTATGGAACTTCATTTGTGTAACACTTCTAAAAACGAGTTAGGTTAAACTAGAGAATAACATGTTCATATTGAGATTATGAAGTACTAAAATGGTCAATAAATAGTTTTAGAAGTCAGTTTGAGGAGTTTGGATGAGTTTTGAAGTGAAACGTCCAAGACGTCCGGAAACTAGTCAAAGTTAAACTAGTGTGTTGTAGTGTTTTGTAGTCGAGTTTTGGGGTATCGTTTGAGGGTGAAATTGAGTATTTATTGTTCCAACACATATGCTGACATGTAAAGAGTCGAAACATCCAAGAGTGACTCCCCAGGGACTAGCCTAAGGGTCCCCAAGGTGGACCCAAACATGGGCCAAGCAAGCTGTCGAGGCAGCCTAGATTTGGGCGTGGCTGCGCGTTGCGCCTGCTATGCGGGGACAACATGAACCATTATTTCCCAAAATTTTTTAGAACCAAGAATACAGATGACCCCGCGACGGCAGTGACCTCCCAGTTATGATCGCGTCATTTTTAAGTCAAATTTGAATGGGTTAAATTGTCAATTAAGTTCAGGGGTCTTTTGAGTAATATGGGAATGAATTATTGAAGATTATTGAGTCTTTTTAGCTCCTAAACTCACCAATCAAATCTAAACCCTCAACTCAAAACAAAACCTCTCCATTCCTTCTCTCCAAAGACCTCCATAGTTAAATTTTGAAACACCAAGGAAGAAGACTGATTTTCCATGTTTTTCTCCATCAATTTTGTGGGCTTTGCTTCACATAAGGTATGGTGTTTCATACTTGGATTCTTTCCCATTCAAGGAATCAATTTCAAATGGTTTTTGAAGATGATCAAAAAACATGAAATCTTCTATTTCAACTTCTACCCATGGGTTCTTGCATGAAATGATTTGAAACATTGTTTTATTATTTAATTGATTTTAATTGAATGATTTTAGATCAAAAACTCCATGAACCAATGCAAATCATGAAATCCTTATTTTGACTATTTTATGGGTGATGTGATCATAACTTTATTGTATTGATTTCTTGTGTAGTTTACTTTGGGCTATTGAATTATGTAAGAAGCATGTTAGAATTGTATAAAGACTGTCCTAAATTGAGTAATTTCATATTGTATTATCTTGGATCATTGTATGTTGTGATTATTGGGTTTAATTGGTGATTATGGCTATTGGTAAGAACCTTTGTGTATTGAGTTGGTTGAATTGACTATGTATTGGAGATGTTGTGGTTAGAATAGTGGTTTGTTGAGCTAACCTCTTCTATATTGTGTAGTATAGGTATTATATTGATTTTATTGGTGTGGTCCACTTATGGTGGCGGTGCTTGTGTGATATAATTGTGAAGAATGTGGCCTCGTTGGCATTACTTTATGAATATGATATTATCGTGTTATAACTTGGATATGTAATCATTTGTGAAGGTATATATAACTTATGTGTATATGTGAAGTCAAAATATGCGTTCTTCTATGTGATGATATGTGATCATGATAGGCTATAATGATGCCTTATATGTGCTGATTAATGTTGAAGTATGAATCTTGGTAGTAGACTATTTGAACCTTATGGTGAGTTATGTTGATGATTCTATAGAAGTGTGTAGGGTGACTTACAAGTATACACAATTGACCTTATATACTACCATGATATTGTACATGTGATAAGATGATGAAGTGTCTTGTTTGGTAGACCTATGTCCCTTACTTGATACAGGAACAATATGAATATGACTCTTGACTTAGTAGGCTATAACTTTGTCATGAATGTATATGAATGAATGGAATATGATCTTGAATAATGTTAAGAAGTTCATTTATGTAGAACCTTTTAGAAAGAAGGTTATGATATCTTTGAAGTTGAAAGTCGTAATGGTATCCTTCTTGTGTGAATGGTGGACAAAGGGGTGGTTGGCGGGGACGACATGAAATCATCCTTAGAAAAGTCACTGAGCTATCTTAATAACGATTGTAGGCAGCCCTAGTGGACCCTTTTTTGTAAGGTGTACTACGAGGTGGTTATGAACAAGATATAGTACCTCTTTATTTAATTATTCTATGAAAACAAAGGCTAGCACCGAGAGAGTTTTCTTGTGTAGTATCTCTAGTTAAGAAAGATGCTAGATTACAAAGAAAACCTTGATATTCCTTAACCATGTGCCTACATGGGATGTGTACTTTTTCTACCATTGGCAAGTAGAACACCCTCCATTGGAGTAGGGGAGACTCCGAATTCCATTCCTAGCTAATATGGTCTATGTCGGTTATTATCTATTTTCATCATGTGGGATACATGTTAGTGTTGGATAAGTCCTATGAAGTTTAGGTGTGGAATGAGACGATATCTAGACATTGCATGAGTAGGCTTTGAAGATGATATGTAGGTTCCCTAGGTATTATCCAAGACCATTATGTGAAAGTCCTTATTGTTGAATGTCTCTTAAATGACTTACCGAACATAGTGACTTAAGTTAAAAGTATGCCAATGAAAAGGTACTTATCTAAAGTATCTTTAAGGATTGCTTAAGTAGGCTTGGAGAGTGTGTATGAATGGTCTCTTCATGTCTACTTAGGTGAGTCTTGGAGTAATTCTAGGTAGGGAGTTTAATTGATGAAATGAGAATAATCTTATCTTAGGTAGTCTTTAGGATTACTTAGGTTGTGTGTGAAGGGGTTGTATGAGCGGTTGCTTCATAACTCACTTAAGTGAGCCTTACAATCACCTTTGGTAGGAGGGTCTCATGGTTATGTGAATTGAAGTGATATTGATGTTATATTGTGGAATGTAACTATACGTGCTTATGATGACTTAATGTGATATCTTATACTTTTTTATGAAGTTCTACTAAAAAAGGGCATGCTTTATACAATTGTTCTTTTAGCATGGTTTTAATTGTATGTCATCGTACTTACTGCATTCTAATGTACTAATTCCATATAATTTGTCTATCTCTAAAGGTATAGCTTGAAATTGAGATGAGTCTTGAAGTGAAGCTCGGATTAGAATTCCATTCAAGCAAGTGTTTGTATGACCTCACTTGATTTGAGGACATCATTATGTTTAGAGTTCTTATTGAAAGTATTGTAATAGAATTAAATATTTCTATATGTTGATGTGTGGGCCGTGTCCCAAGATATTCGTGTATCTAAGAGGACAACTTTGAGACTTAGCCTTTGCTTATGATTTTCTATAAAATAGATATTTTAAAGTATCATTATTTCGTGTAAAAAGTTTTAATTCTGCACTACTTTTCGTACATGTATGCAATGAATGATGTCAAAGGGTGTCACGACCCAAAACGAGTCGTGAGTGGCACCCACACTTAACCTACTAGGTGAGCGAACCAACAAATCTGAACCCCAACACTTACCAATAGTTCAACTATGAATTAACAAAAATAATACGGAAGATCCAAAACTTAATAATAAAACCAATTAAATAAGCTTCTAAAGTTTAACACTTATTATCCCCAAAATCTGGAAGTCATCACATCAAGAACATCTATCCTCAAATTACCAAGTCTAAGAGTATTTAAGAAACCTAAATAAGTAAAAAGATGGTCCATGTCTGATATTCAAAGACATGAAGACGTGAATGAAACAATCCAGCACGAGCTAGAAATAATAGCTCACCCTGAACTCTGACGTGCTGGAGACTGACTAGAGCTGAGGGCGAGTTGAAGTCGATGGTACACTTGCTGCACTCCACAAAGAACAAAGAAGAAAATACAAGTAGGGGTCAGTACAAGGAACACGTACTGAGTAGGTATCATCGGCCAACTCAAAATAGAAACCAATATACATTGAATAATAATATAAAATCAACTACGATACTTAACAAGTGGCAAACAACAAACACATGAACCATTGACAACAACACCATAATAGATACACCATCACTCACAACATCAAGCACCCCTATGAGAACTCATGCCTCCACACCATACTCATTTGGAAAATAGGTTCTTTGAGATTAAGTATATTAAGTTACTTCAAGATTCCTTTCCTTTAATGTTATTGTGTCGGAACGTGACACTCCGATCCCATATACCGTGTCGGAACGTGACACTCCGATCCCATAATACCGTGTCGGAACGTGACACTCCGATCCAATTATCTCATCATTTTAATTCATCAAGCCTTCTTTATTCAAGGCGTCATTTTGAATAGAGAGGGTTTAAGATTAGAAATTCAACAGTCTCATAATTTAGGGCCAACCACAAACCACATAATCAAGACATATAACCACACAATCAAGTGCATAGGAGACTTTACAATATCACTCAATACATATCAATCGCTATTTAGAGTTTATCTATCAAATAGAAATAAACCATAACCTACCTCCACCGAAGAACCGAAGTCAAGCAACTACTTCTCCAATGCTTTTCCTTTCCTCAATGCCTCCGAACCCTTCCAATCTATCAATTATGTGTGCATAATTGATAAGTTAACGAGTCTAGGAATACTCATATTATTCTTTATCTAGTCTAGACCCAAAAGTTCACCTAATTCTATAAATAATTTCATAAAGTTCAAACCTAAGGGTAAGTCTTAGTTCCTCCATTTAGCCCAACTTTAATGAAATTTAAGTAATTCAATACACTTAATATTTAATTACCTATCTCAATATATCTAAAATATAGTCTATAATATGATAATTAGAAGAACCAAATTTAAAACAAAATTAAACTAGTCTTGAACTAATAATCTGCCCAAAGAACTTATTTACAAAATGTTACTATATGGCCACAATTTAATTAAATCTATTTTTTTCTCAATTCTTCAAAATTTATCAATAAGACTAATGTCCCATTAGGAGTTCCTGTACGCCACTCAACTCCTCAATTTATTTAATTGTGCTTAATCGTTGTACTTTTATTATTTTAAAAATAACAATCCTTCTGCTATTAACAAATTTCCTTTCCTTCCATATAATTAACTTTTTCACTAATACTTGTTCCAATGTCTTTTAATAATCACACTATACCTTAGTAACATTCTTATCTAATTATGAAATTTTCTACTATAATCTAATCACGGTAATATTAATTCTTCTCTAATCACAATTTTCTACACACCTTAAAATCATTAACATCAATTCTTGACCATCACGATGCCATAATCATCCTCCAATTATGTTTCTGCCATTTCCCATACAAACCCACAACAAATTTATCCCTACCATTTTCATATACAAAAGTTATCATATCATCCTTCTAATTTTTAATAATATAATAATAGTCATAAATTCTTGCCTAACATTTACCAACTAAAATTGGACAACCAACTTATTGAACATATAAAACAAATGGATCATTAATGCATTCCACCTAATTAATATAACCCATCACATATTACTTAAGGAAAATTAAAAAGTTGAAGCATTACCTGAATGACAATCGTTTCTGATTGACGCCGCCGGTAATGTTTCTCTCGTTATTCTTCTTTATCTATTTTCTTTTTCTCTACAGATTATTTACTACCCTAGTTATTAAAAGACTAATTATAAATATGGTAATACGTACCCACTATTTATTTTAATATTATTTTCTTAACCACTAACTAAATAAATTATTAAAATTACCCCACTAATTTCATAATTATAATTATGAATAGTCCAAAACGCCCATTTAAAATCTATCGGAAAAATATTCATGAAATTAAAAGATCTAGTACTCAAAACGACCAAAAGAGTCGTTACAAAGGGATTGTACAAAACCTCAGAGAGGTCGAGTACGTCGTGCCACTATTCGAGAATACCATATCTTCTTGGGTATACTCTCGGGTCGTGACAATTTGGACTCTTCGTGGGCACACATGCATGTTTGTTTGATTATTAACACTATTTAAATTATCGGTATTGATCAAGATTGATACTGAAATTTAAAAGGGAACAACCACATTTATCACAAAGAAGAGGTGGAAATTTTTTCAGAAGGGTCAAAATCATTTACAATTAAAACAGGAACAACAAGCTCAATCATCAGCAAAAGACATTATAAAAGACAAAAAAAATAAGCTAAAAATCCAAATCTATAAACAAAACCAATATTCTCAAGAGATCACACAAAAGGTGGGCCTTATCGCACCACAAATAAAATCATTTGTCCTTAAATGCAAAATAAAAATATCCATAAATCAAAATAAAGTGAGACGGAGAGGGGTAAAGAGCGGATTTTGTCTTCACATTCGCTCCATCTGTATGTGCATCAGTTCCCAATGCATTAGTCTGGGCATGGGCATCAGTGTCCTGGGTTAGCTCAGAAGTAGTAGTAGTTGCATAAAGATCAACTAATGGTGTTTGTGCCAACAAAAGCTTGCAAAAATGCATTTACCATGGACTCATCAATCTCAACAAGGCTTTCATATGAAGCTTCCTCAACAACCTCCAACATCTCTTCATCCGTCTTCGCTTTAGATTTGGGATCAATAATCTCCTCTACTCTCACATCATCTATGGTGGTAGACGGAGGCATCTCTGGCACATCATGAATATCAAGTGTCCCAAAATCCATAGACATGTCGGTTGACTTTAGCTGGTCCACATCTCTCTTTAACTCAGGAATAGAGGCCTGTAAGGCTTTCACCTCCTTGGTGGCTCCTTGTCCATTCTCACACACCACTGTCCAGACTGCCATAACATCAATGGTAGCCCTCAATGGTGTCACGACAGCAACCATGACAGCTTTGATTATGCCAGGAATAGAGGACTCGAGTTTGGGAGCCCGATAATCAGCAGAATGGGCAAGTTGTACCATAAGGAGTAATTAAGCCTGAGTGAGTCATGTCTGAGAAAAATCAACAACACCAGATCTAGGAGGTACTGCAGCAACAGAAGAATCAGGAGTATCAGAAGGAACAACAATAGGGGTACTTGAAGGACTAAGGGTTAGAGTAGGCAAAGATGACTCTGCCGGTGATGAGTCTGTGTCCACACTTGGGGACGGATCTACCGGGGTTACGTTCTTCTTCTCTGCCTCATCCTATAGATATTATGCCTCTATCCTCCGAATATCAATAGAGGATGTGGGAATCACTTCCACATCCTTTTTTGCATCTTTAGGTACCCGAGCATGTCGGCACAACTTGGTGATCAATATCAGGAAGGAAAAAGATGTGTAGCGTTACTTGGCCCTCATGACCATCTTCTGTGCCATAATCATCCCTAAAGTTAGTGTCTTCCCATCAATGTTGCAACCTTGACAGGCTACCTTAGCATGACGATGAATGGACTCGTCCATTCTAACTAGAACGTTGTAGCTACCTTCAAGTCTTTCTTTTCGATTGAAGTCCCTGCTTCCAACCACCTCGGAGTACCATATGAAATTAGAGGAGCCAACCACATTCATATGGAAAAGGTCCTATAATACCCTCGAAGTATTGGAAATGGTACAAAATTACCCTCCATCTACCTATTGGCTCCAAAATGCCCTTCTCATCCACCTATTGGATCCAAAATGCCCTTGTCATCCACAATTGGATTAAAAATTGACCACTTATTTAACTATTTTAAAATTAAACTGTTTGAATATTTTTAAAAATACTTGGTGCTCAACTGTTGGTTATAATTTAATTTATTAATATAAAATATGAACCAACCCAGTACCCACTCATTACTTAATAAACCCCACCCAATTAATAAATTAATTATAATATCAAAATCGCCATAAACACTACTAAAACACGAAAAAATTATAGATTCCAGAAAATGATCCAAAATTATTCGAGTTCGAATCAAAACCCCAATCAAATTTAGGTTGAGCCGCTTATTTAGGAAGACAATTTCAATATGATTCTCTTTTAAACTTGAATTCAAAATTTATGATTAAAGGTAAAGGAGTAGTATATTCCAAATTAATTAATGCACTTTTTTTAATATAATTTTATAAATATTTATGATTTGTTTTAAATCCTTTAATATATTAGTTTTTCTTTAAAAAGTTATCTATGAAGTAACATCACATAATTGAGATGAAAGAATGATTAATACGAACATAGTCAGACTTTGAATTTTATCGATAATTTTTATTTAAACACTTGAATGTATGATAATTTACTTCTATATATATTTTCGCCTCAAAATTTTAAAAACACTAATTGGCAGTAGCATTCCTGTTATTGCATTAGTAATGTGACAGGATATTAATTTGGTGGGGTTTAATTAGTAATGGATGGGCAGTGGATTGATTTATATATGATACTAATACGTTAAATTATAATAAATAGTTGAGGCCACGTATTTAAAAAATTTTTAAATAGTTTAAATTTAAAATCCTTAAATAAGTGGCCAATTTTGAACCCAAAGTTGGATGACAAGGGCATTTTGGAGACAATAGGTGGGTGGTAAGGGTATTTTGGAGCCAATAGGTGAATGGAGGGTAATGTTTTACTATTTTCAATACTTCAAGGGTATTTTAGTCCCTTTTCCGTTTTTTATATTGTTCAGCGTCTTTGTCCTGATCATATGCTAGTAGTCATCATCAATAGCGTCGACACGCTCAAGACTGTTTTGATAACATCACTATCACACTTTCCCTTTTGTCCTGTTACAACCACATAGTCGACTGGCTTGAGTTTAGAGACATGCTTCTTCCCTTGTGGTATCAATACACTATGCGCGCTATAGAACTCTTGAACCCAACTTGGAATATATCGGCCACGAGGTTTAATGAAGATCTTGAATCTGTGTTGTTTCAGGCAATCCATTATCTCTTAGGTACCTATCGATCACCCTATCCATGGACGACGCTTTTCCTCAATAATTGATCTTAACCCTTCTGTCTTTAACTTGTAGACTGACTTGGGAGGGGGGCCTTGTATAAGAGGTGATGGGACTACAATTTCTTTGGAATTTGAGAATAGAAGGAGTGGTAGGCTGAGGATTCATGATGCTAGGTGGATCATTCATACTTTTGGATCGTAGCTCATCTTTCTCTGTTGCCAACAACTCATCATCTTCATAAACATCAATCTGGGGCTCCTGGTGTTCACCTTCACTCTAGGATGAAATGAGGAGGGTGACGTAGATTCCATCACTCTCTGAGTTATGCTCTGGTGATGCAAGTGCCTTCTCCTTCCCTTTTCCTTTCACACCAGATGTGCGGAGTTTTGTTGCTTTACCTATGGATACAGTTGCATCCTCGTTCAGTCTAATCAATTTATTTTGCTTTTGGAGATGCATATTTCTCCCAGCAACCTTTTGTCTTACCATGTCTCCCAAGCATTAGGAAAAAGTTAGAAACTTTTCAATTAAAAGCACAGGAAAAATGGTTACAAATAGACTCGCTGAATCAATTTTGTGAGTTAGATCAAGCTCATCAAAGAGATTGTCTCAAAATCATAGAAAATTTTTGGAAGTCAACGATAGGAATACCTTTCGGCGAATAGCCTACATCCTTCGGCGAGCCTGGATTTGCTCACCGAAGGTTATAGTGCAACAACATTTCAAGAGTGCAGAAAAAGGGAGATCAATAAAACTTTTGGTGAGTCGCCGAGTGCCATCGACGAACTTAGGATTCTTACCCAAAGTTACAGATCCCAAATCAAATAAGACATGAATTAAAGGCGAGATGGGGAACTTCGGTGAACCACCGAGCGTTTCAGCGAGCTCGACCTAGCTCGCCATACAACTAGACGTGATTACTTTTAAATCAAATTCTCGAATTCAACCTCGCAACCCTCGAAAACAAAATCAAATTATGCTTATCTCAAATTAAAGTAAGACCTATAGAACTTATCACCCCCAAATACTCTGACTTCTCCTGATTTTGCAAAATTTGGCAATTTGATGACCTTTAACTTTAATAATGATGTCATCCACTCTATAATTGGCCAAATTACATTATTTGGCCCACCTACGGGCTACTCTGGTTTCACCCCACTGAACTAAGAAACATGCAAGCACAACCCCACAAAATTTAATTTAATTTGAAGCACAAGAATATGGGAGTTCAACAATTAAATACAGGAAAGAGTTTCAAATAAAAATAGGCATATGCAATGAAATAAGATCAGAGAGGGCCAACAAGCATCAATACGATAATAAAATTTTCAAATGAGTACAAGATTAGAAAAATAAACTCGGGTTCAGAAAATAAACCTTTTATGCGAAATACAAAAGTCTTAACTGCTAGGCAGCAAAGAAAACCAAACCGAGCATAATCAATGACTAAAATACTATAGATAATGCAAAAATATAGAAACTACAGTATAGGTGTGAGTTTGGGAAGATTAAAAGTGAGGGAAAGCAAGGAGTTTGAAGTTTTTTTTGTCAATTCAGCGACATTAGTTGTGCTCTCCAATCAATTCAGCGACACACTGAGTGGTAAATTAGCTCTCCGATTTTCAAGGTTTCTTCAAGGTTCGTTCAAGGTGGTCTTCGTAGATTAAGTTATGCTTAAGGTATGGTTTTTTTTCATGGAATTAATTCTCCAAGAGGCTTTTCAAACGTTTCTAACTCATGAATTTCGAAACTAGGGTTGTTTCCCAATTATATTTTTGAACGTCCATGTCCCTTGTTATCCTTCTTTTCGATTCTCTAAATATATAGATGTAATCTTTAATATGTTGTTGGTATGTGGTTCTAACTGATTTTATAATTTTTTGATTTATTAATGGTTAATGAGGTCTATAGATTGGATTCAGATGATTGAGTGATTAGTTACACAGATTAAGGAATGACATAATGCTTAGTTTTGTGTTCGAGAAAGATAAAGTTGTTGTGAGTTATTTATGAAGTTGAGTCTAATGTTATACGCTATTCATTGAATGATAATTATAAGTTAATTCAATGTAAAAAGTTTGGCTTACAACAAATAAAGTTTAAATGACCACCACATTTGAAAGTTTGGTTTATGCCAAAAAATTGGCTATCAAAACTATGTACAAAATACTGTCTCCCAAAATGTGTGAAGTTATACTAAAAAAGTTATAACAATCTCTACAACAATGAACTCATGACATAGGGTATGCCAATAAATGGGAAAAGTCCCAACATACTCTATCCACACGAACTTGTGAACATTGTAGCATTGAATAAGTAGTGATAACTTTCACAAAGAATCAAAGATAGTTCATGAATCTATAATGCCAAAATAACTTCATAGCTTGGCCAAACCAAGCATTGAATTGTTCTTGTAAGTTAATCAAAGATTAAAAGTTCAAGCGTAGTGAAAGTTTGGCTTACGCCAATAAAATTGTCTACAACATTATTTTCAAAATCAGTAATATAATTGGTTACTGATTCCATGAAATTATACTTGAATGAATTGCCTGCCTTATGCCAATAAAATGTCTAACAATACATCGTCTATGATTGATAAATGAAATTGGGTATAATCTTATATTTAAATAATTAAAAGATTAGCTAATGGCTAAGGTATACCAAACTAAACATGAATGAGTGTAACTTTGGTTTGTGCCAATAAATTGGCTATGAAGTCAGTTTTCAAATTTTCTAGGACAATACTATTTTTGGGCCAATCATATATAGCCAAAGTATTGAAATGAAAATATAAGAATATCTAAGGTAATTCAATGAATCCGTATCCAAAGGCATGTTAATCATTGGGACAAGTCCCAACATGCCCTAACCAAATGAACTATGAACATATCTAATTCATTGAGTGGAGTTCTTATTGTCCATAAACGATATGAAACTATCAAATGAAAGAAATCAAGTAACGTGAGTAACAACATAACTAAAGATGTCTACGTTAAGAAAGTGACAAGAATGAGGTGTTAAAAGAAGTGAGACAAGCCTCACTTACACCTAAGCTACTATGTTAAAAATACTCTTGAATGAAGGTGTTAGAATGTGTGAGACAAGTCTCATTAACACCAAAGATGTTATGTAAGGACAATTCACATTTCATCAATGTAAAGAAAAGGATGACAAGTCATCAATAGTGTAAGTAATGTTACCAAAACGTACTCACCTATGTGAGTGTAAAGCAAATGAAGAGACCAATCTCTATGTACACTCTAACGAAAGTATTTAGACTGATGTATATTTAATACTAATGATGAGATGAGAAATCACCTATTGAGATATGATGTCCTCATACTAGAAGTCATCTTCCATGACGTATGAGTTGAATGAAATGAAACTTTATACTGAGCACCGATAGACTAGCTATGAGCGGTGATGCCTTCTTTTGGGAAGGGCGGAGGTTCACGTAACTCTCATGAGATGAGAGTATCCGGCATGCCGGGTATGGGTATCCTTATATCTCCTAGTCTTCGAACCTATACTGCCAATATAGGGATCTGGCGGGGTTCAATTCCCATGTACGCTAGCATGTTTTGGGCCGGTGATTCCACCTCTTTTAAGTGTGGGGTAGACACTAGATTTCATGATGCTCACATGATATATGTCGGTTAAGGTTGGAGTTCCTCAATGTATGAAAGATAATGAATTGAACGATACCGAAGGTGTTTGTGCAAGACAATCAGTAGGTGAAATCAGATTCAAGTAATGACATTAGGTCATTCTAAGTCATGACACTTCATGATCCTAATGAGAGTCTTAAACTTCATCCTAGGTGCATTTGGTGTTTACGTCAGCCTACGAATGAATGAAATGAATAATGTGAATTACGAATGAACGAATGAAGTAGACTTTATGTTTGCTAAAGAAGGCCCTCGGGTTAAGGTCCCATATGTTGGGCCCTCTCTTGAGATGTCTTATGCTACATCAACGATTCCAAAATCTTATGTATATGAAATGTATAATATATAAACATGAAAGTAATGAAATCAATGGCATGATCAATAGAGATTTTCTTATGAAAGGTAATGAATATATAGTGTAAAGAATGACTCACTACAAGGCAGGGAAATCATTCCTTAGTCCTTGGATTACTTATATCGATTCATTATGGGGATCAGACTACACTGAATGATTGCACTTGTAAGTAAAACATAGGACCAAAGGATTTATTGAACTATACAACAAGAACAAGAAAAAGACTGAAAAATAATCTAAGTGTGCAAAAAGGAGATCTCGTCCTAAGAGGATCAAAATCTGAAATCTTCGCCCGAGTTGTTCTAAAATTATGTGGATGATACTAATGTTTTGTAATCATATAGAAAATGAGTTGTGTGATTTGAATGCATTAAAATACATCACATTCATACCACAATTCACATCTAACGAATTAGGAAAGTCTAGTCACTAGGCTTTCCAGAATTAGCATGTTGTTTACGAAGAGCTTTCTTTGATCATGCATAGCCTTATGTGTCTGTGTGCATATACCCATACTTAGTACAAGTGGTGTACTAACCCATACTATTTACTATTTTTATAGGTGCAGGTCAGAGGGCAGGTTGACGACACTTGCAGCGGCTTGGACTTCAGCGTTTCTCCAAACCATTTGGTAGGTCCTCATGATTTTGAAGATGCTACAGATTTAGTCTAGCCTTAGTTTTAGTCATAGCTAGTGGATGTGGTCCCTAGCGTTTCTTTCGCACCTTCATTTTGAATCTTTGTAATAAGGCCATGTTTGGCAAATTATTTATGATATATTAATCTTCAGTTTCGAATTGATTCTTTATGTTAGATGGTTGTTCTCTTATGTTGAGCTTAGTATATGATGTATCTAGTTTATAATTATATGAAGTCTATGTATACTTCATACATATAAAAAATTTTAAATTTTCCGCAAATTTAACTAAATGAATGTGATGAATGCAAGATGAGGCTTATCTGCGACCTTTGAGAGGTCAACAACGCCGGTTGCGATCCGGATTCCAAAACTCGGGTCGTGACAAACTTGGTATCAGAGCATGAGGTTAAATTATCTAGGATCTAAAGCTCAACACAACCACGTTACGTAGTTTCTAGTTTATGGTTGTGAAGCGCACCACAATTATGACTTAGAGACTATGCGATGATAGGAATTTCTCCCTTCTTCTACTCTTTATCGTGCTATCTAAGTCTTTGACACTTTGTGTCAATATAAGTATCTAACTTCCTTATAGTGTGAATGCGTATAATAATACACACAATAATTTGGATGGCCAAGTGGTCTAAGGCGTCAGGCTCAAGATCTGGCCTTTCCAGGAAGGGGTCATAATGGAAATGCCCAACGTGGATGAAAGACGTGTGGTGAGCATGGTTGTTCGCATGAAGGTGAACGAATGGTAATGTCTAAAAGCCTGATATGAGTATTGATGAGGAGGATAAGTCTAGGTTGGATACATATCACCTCAAGAATATGGCTTAGACATGGATTTGCCTCATAAGTGTTATGCTATAATAGACTATAGAAACAGGGTAGTAAGGCTTCAGTTTCCAAATAAGTTACGCTAAAATGAGAAGGGCGTGGTTCAAATCCAACAGGCCAAGGTTGATGCTTAGCCTCGGCCAATGTTGTAGCCGAACCCCTCAAGAGAAACTGGTTCTATGCGTTGAAAGGAAGAGAGGCACAAGAGAAGTCTGCGGATGTGGATAATGGTAACTTGCTTGTATTCTCCTTTCCTGTTTATGCATTATTAGATCCAGGATATACCTTGGATATGGTAACTCCTTTTGTGGCTAATCAATTTGACTTACTTCCTGAGATCTTACATGAACCGTTTCTAGTTAGTACTCCCATAGGAGACATTGTTAAGGCCGAAGGGGTTTGTAGAGAAGTAGATGGCATAGTGGCAAGTCCCTTTGAAATTAAGTTGGGCGTCATTAGGTTCAAATCTTAAGACCAACAAGATGTTATCTTAGAGGTTAGATATACTCTTCCTAAGTCTGGTTTATGTTTAAGAAACTCTAAGTTTAAGTGCTTTAGTGGATTTGGTATGGTAAGGTTGTAATCTTATGTCTTATAATAGCACTATGTGAGTTAAAATGAAGTTATGTTGCTTTTGATGTTGCTGTTTTTGTGTAGCATAGGCATGTTTTCTGTGTTGCATCATTATGATGTGCATTAAGTTAAGTGTGATTGAGAAGGAAATTCCTCAATCTCAAATATGAAGCTTCCGGTAAGCTTGAATGTTATGCATCATCCAACTAAGTGTGAATCAGATATTCACAAAAGATAAAAGTTTAAGCATGACTAAATTAAGATTCAAAAATCACCCTCTTTATTTTAAAAGATGTGTAGTGTCATTCGGGGACGAATGTTCCTAAGGGGGGATAATGTAACATTCCAGAAAAATAACATGTCTAATGAAGAGCCTAGTATGTCTATAAAAATGCATGGATACATAGGTATTTCAATGCCCAATATTGAGGAATACTGGGCATAGTATAGAAAATTGGGTAAGAGGTATTAGCCAATTTCTAGAAAATACCCAAATAAGAAAAATATTGGGCATATTAGAAAATATTGGCTTGAAGGGTGTTAGCCAATTTTTCTAAGTATTAATGAGCTTGTTAAAGAAATGTACCTGCAATGAAGATCCTAAGCTAAATTAATATTTAATTCCTTAACTCACAAATTAGGTACTAGACATCCAAGTGTCAAGCCTAGTACCATAGCACATGATCATGTAGATTAAACAGTGCCCAAGGACATAGTGAGAATCCTTGGGACAATAAGTAAAAATTCCCAAAGGAACCATAAATTAATAGTTAGTTAGGAAATTAAAACCAACCCATGTGCAAGTATATGTGCAAGACATGTGAATAAGCACCAAAGGAGGGGACCACCCTAACCGAATTCGGTTAGGGTAATTAAGGGGACAAAAACATGCTTAAGAGACCACTCCATGTGGGGCCTAACTTCCTAACCAATTTTAGAATCTAACCTAATGCCCCATATAGATAACTAACCTAGTACTAACCAAATTGGAGCTATTAGTGCACCCGACAACCTAGGACCAAAACTGGGTTGACACTAACCTAGTACTAGTTAAAGAGACAACCTAGTACCTAACCTAGTATGTTCCAAAAAGTTAGTTATGGTCCTAACAACTTAGGGGTACTTTAGTAATTCCCCTAGGTTACCTAATTAATTAATTAATTAGGTAACCTAGGGGAATTACTAAAGTACCCCTAAGTTGGTAGGACCATAACTAACTTTTTGGAACATACTAGGTTAGGTACTAGATTGTCCTTTTCTTGTCTTAACCGAAATCTGAAAATTTGCTATTTATTTTCGGTTTTAGACCTTTTAAATTAATTAATTAATTAGGTAACCTAGGGGAATTACTAAAGTACCCCTAAGTTGGTAGGACCATAACTAACTTTTTGGAACATACTAGGTTAGGTACTAGATTGTCCTTTTCTTGTCTTAACCGAAATCTGAAAATTTGCTATTTATTTTCGGTTTTAGACCTTTTAAATTAATTAATTAATTAGGTAACCTAGGGGAATTACTAAAGTACCCCTAAGTTGGTAGGACCATAACTAACTTTTTGGAACATACTAGGTTAGGTACTAGATTGTCCTTTTCTTGTCTTAACCGAAATCTGAAAATTTGCTATTTATTTTCGGTTTTAGACCTTTTAAATTAATTAATTAATTAGGTAACCTAGGGGAATTACTAAAGTACCCCTAAGTTGGTAGGACCATAACTAACTTTTTGGAACATACTAGGTTAGGTACTAGATTGTCCTTTTCTTGTCTTAACCGAAATCTGAAAATTTGCTATTTATTTTCGGTTTTAGACCTTTTAAATTAATTAATTAATTAGGTAACCTAGGGGAATTACTAAAGTACCCCTAAGTTGGTAGGACCATAACTAACTTTTTGGAACATACTAGGTTAGGTACTAGATTGTCCTTTTCTTGTCTTAACCGAAATCTGAAAATTTGCTATTTATTTTCGGTTTTAGACCTTTTAAATTAATTAATTAATTAGGTAACCTAGGGGAATTACTAAAGTACCCCTAAGTTGGTAGGACCATAACTAACTTTTTGGAACATACTAGGTTAGGTACTAGATTGTCCTTTTCTTGTCTTAACCGAAATCTGAAAATTTGCTATTTATTTTCGGTTTTAGACCTTTTAAATTAATTAATTAATTAGGTAACCTAGGGGAATTACTAAAGTACCCCTAAGTTGGTAGGACCATAACTAACTTTTTGGAACATACTAGGTTAGGTACTAGATTGTCCTTTTCTTGTCTTAACCGAAATCTGAAAATTTGCTATTTATTTTCGGTTTTAGACCTTTTAAATTAATTAATTAATTAGGTAACCTAGGGGAATTACTAAAGTACCCCTAAGTTGGTAGGACCATAACTAACTTTTTGGAACATACTAGGTTAGGTACTAGATTGTCCTTTTCTTGTCTTAACCGAAATCTGAAAATTTGCTATTTATTTTCGGTTTTAGACCTTTTAAATTAATTAATTAATTAGGTAACCTAGGGGAATTACTAAAGTACCCCTAAGTTGGTAGGACCATAACTAACTTTTTGGAACATACTAGGTTAGGTACTAGATTGTCCTTTTCTTGTCTTAACCGAAATCTGAAAATTTGCTATTTATTTTCGGTTTTAGACCTTTTAAATTAATTAATTAATTAGGTAACCTAGGGGAATTACTAAAGTACCCCTAAGTTGGTAGGACCATAACTAACTTTTTGGAACATACTAGGTTAGGTACTAGATTGTCCTTTTCTTGTCTTAACCGAAATCTGAAAATTTGCTATTTATTTTCGGTTTTAGACCTTTTAAATTAATTAATTAATTAGGTAACCTAGGGGAATTACTAAAGTACCCCTAAGTTGGTAGGACCATAACTAACTTTTTGGAACATACTAGGTTAGGTACTAGATTGTCCTTTTCTTGTCTTAACCGAAATCTGAAAATTTGCTATTTATTTTCGGTTTTAGACCTTTTAAATTAATTAATTAATTTAAAAGGTCTAAAACCGAAAATAAATAGCAAATTTTCAGATTTCGGTTAAGACAAGAAAAGGACAATCTAGTACCTAACCTAGTATGTTCCAAAAAGTTAGTTATGGTCCTAACAACTTAGGGGTACTTTAGTAATTCCCCTAGGTTACCTAATTAATTAATTAATTTAAAAGGTCTAAAACCGAAAATAAATAGCAAATTTTCAGATTTCGGTTAAGACAAGAAAAGGACAATCTAGTACCTAACCTAGGATGGTCGAAAGAGTTAGTTAAGATCCTAACGACTTAAGGGTACTTTATTAATTACCCTAGGCTACTTAATTAATTAATTTAGAAACTTAATTAATTAATTTAAAGGGGCAAAACGGAAATCACAAAACAATTTCTAGATTTCGGTTAAAACAAGAAAAAGACAACCTAGTACCTAACCTAGGATGGTCCAAAGGATTAGTTATGGTTACAATGACTTAAGGGTACTCTAGTAATTACCTTAGGTTACTTAATTAATTATATTATCCATTTGATTAATTAAATTAAAGAGGTAAAATCGAAATTCTTAGGCTAACCTAGTATAATGCAAGAAACATCCTAGTACTTAACCTAGGATGGTCCTAAAAGATTGATTTTGATTTCAATGAGTTAGGGGTACTTTAGTACTCACCCTAGGTCCCTAAAATAAATTAAGGATTTCATTAATTAATATAAAGTCAACATGTTGACCTAAATCATAGTCAACACCAAAATTTCAGATTTTCAGTCAAGTCAACATTCTCCTATGTTTAGTCAACTTAGGAGGTTTTTTTTAGTAATTAGTTAATTACTTTATTTAATTAACTTATTAAACCCTAAGTTGAGTAAGTCAAGGTCAGTTTTTAAACCTAAAATCCACATTCAAACTCAAACAAATTCACAACTAAAACTAGAAAACAAGTGTGAGAAAAACAGTGAACAAAACGCAAGAAAAAAACAGAAAATTTCTTAGACGATTTTCAAGGTTTCTTCAAGGTTCGTTCAAGGTGGTATTCATAGATTAAGTTGTACTTAAGGTATGGGTTTTCTCTAATGGAATTCTTTCTCCAAGAGGCTTTTCAAACGTTTCAAACTCATGATTTTCGAAACTAGGGTTGTTTCCCAATTATATTGTTGAACGTCTATCTCCCTAGTTATCCTTGTTTTCGATTCTTTAAGTATATAGATGTAATATTGAACATGTTGTTGGTATGTGGTTCTAACTGATTTTATAGTTTTTTGATTTATTAATGGTTAATGAGGTATATAGATTGGATTCGGATGATTGAGTGATTAATTACACAGATTAAGGAATGACATAATGCTTAGTTTTGTGTTCGAGAAAGATGAAGTTGTTATGAGTTGTTTATGAAGTTGAGTCTACTGTTATAGGCTATTCATTGAATGATAAGTATAATTTAATTTAATGTAAAAAGTTTGGCTTAGAGCAAATGAAGTTTAAATGACCAACATATGTGAAAGTTTGGTTTATGCCAACAAATTGGCTAGCAAAACTATGTTCAAAATATTACCTCCAAAAATGTGTGAAGTTATAATAACAAAGTGATACCAATCTCTATATCAATGAACTCATACCATAGGGGGACAAGTCCCAACATACTCTATCCACACGAACTTGTGAACTTTATAGCATTGAATAAGTAGTGATAACTTTCACAAAGAATCAAAGATAGTTCATGAATCTATAATTCCAAAATAACTTCATAGCTTGGCCAAACCAAGAATTGAATTGTTCTTGTAAGTTAATCAAAGATTAAAAGTTCAAGTGTAGTGAAAGCTTGGCTTATGCCAATAAAATTGTCTACAACATTATTTCAAAATCTGTAATATAATTGGTTAATGATTCCATGAAATTATACTTGAATGAATTGCCTGCCTTATGCCAATAAAATGTCTAACAATACATCTTCTAAGATTGATCAATGAAATTGTGGTATAATGTTATTTTTAAATAATTAAAAGATTAGCTAATGGCTAAGGTATACCAAACTAAACATGAATGAGTGTAACTTTGGTTTGTGCCAATAAATTGGCTATGAAGTCAGTTTTCAAATTTTCTAGGCCAATACTAATTTTGTGCCAATCATATATAGCCAAAGTATTTAAATGACAATATAAGAATATCTAAGGTAATTAAATGAATCCGTATCCAAAGGCATGCCAATCATTGGGACAAGTCCCAACATGCCCTAACCAAATGAACTATGAACACATCTAATTCATTGAGTGGAGTTCTTATTGTCCATAAACGATATGAAGCTATCAAATGAAAGAAATCAAGTAACGTGAGTAATAACATAACTAAAGATGTCTACGTTAAGAAAGTGACAAGAATGAGGTGTTAAAAGAAGTGAGACAAGCCTCACTTACACCTAAGCTACTATGTTAAAAATACTCTTGAATGAAGGTGTTAGAATGTGTGAGACAAGTCTCATTAACACCAAAGATGTTATGTAAGGACAATTCACATTTCATCAATGTAAATAAAAGGATGACAAGTCATCAATAGTGTAAGTAATGTTACCAAAACGTACTCATCTATGAGAGTATAAAGCGAATGAAGAGACCAGTCTCTATGTACACTCTAATGAAAGTATTGAGACTGATGTATATTTAATACTAATGATGAGATGAGAAATCACCTATTGAGATATGATGTCCTCATACTAGAAGTCAGCTTCCATGACGTATGAGTTGAATGAAATGAAACTTTATACTGAGCACCGATAGACTAGCTATGAGCGGTGATGCCTTCTTTTGGGAAGGGCGGAAGTTCACGTAACTGTCATGAGATGAGACTGCCCGGCATGCCGGGTATGGGTATCCTTATATCTCCTAGTCTTTGAACCTATATGCCAATATAGCGATCTGGCGGGGTTCAATTCCCATGTACGCTAGCATGTTTTGGGCCGGTGATTCCACCTCTCTTTAGTGTGGGGTAGACACTAGCTTTCATGATGCTCACATGATATATGTCGGTTAAGGTTGGAGTTCCTCAATGTATGAAAGATAATGAATTGAACTATACCGAAGGTGTTTGTGCAAGACAATCAGTACGTGAAATCAGATTCAAGTAATGACATTAGGTCATTCTTGGTCATTGCACTTCATGATCCCGATGAGAGTCTTAAACTTCATCCTAGGTATAGGTGGTTTTTACATCATCCTACGAATGCATGGAATGAATAATGTGAAGTATGAATGAACGAATGAAGCAGACTCTGTGTTCACTAAAAAAGGCCCTCGGGTTGAGGTCCCATATGTTGGGCCCTCACTTGAGATGTAATACGCTACATCAACGATTCCAAAGTCTCCTGTATATGAAATGTATAATATATAAAATATGAAAGTAATGAAATCAATGTCATGATCAATAGAGAATTGCTTATGAAAAGTAATGAATATATAGTGTAAAGAATGACTCACTACAAGGCAGGGAAATCATTCCTTATTCCTTGGATTACTTACATCGATTCATTATGGGTATGGGACTACAATGAATGATTGCACTTGTAAGTAAAACAGAGGACCAAAGGAGTTATTGAACTACACAACAACAAGAAGAAAAAGACTGAAAAATAATCTAAGTGTGCAAAGAGGAGCTCTCGTCCTAAGAGGATTAAAATCTCAAATCTTTGCCCGAGTTGTTCTAAAATTATGTGGATGATACTAATGTTTTGTAATCATATAGAAAATGAGTTGTCTTCTTTGAATGCATTAAAATACATCATATTCATGACACAATTTACATCTAATGATTTAGGAAAGTCTAGTCACTAGGCTTTCCAGAAATAACATGTTGTTTTGGAAGAGCTTTCTTTGATCATGCATAGCATTATGTGTATGTGTGCATATACAAATGGTGTAATAACCCCTACTATTTACTATTTTTATAGGTGCAGGTCAGAGGGCAGGTTAACAACACTTGTAGCGGTATGGACTTCAGCGTTTCTCCAAACCATTTGGTAGGTCCTCATGATTTCGAGAATGCTACAGATTTAGTCTAGCCTTAGTTTTAGACATAGCTAGTGTATTTTGTCCCTAGCGTTTCTTTCTCACCTTCATTTTGAAGCTTTGTAATAAGTCCATGTTTGGCAAACTATTTATGATATATTCATCATCAGTTTCGAATTGATTCTTTATGTTAGATGGTTGTTCTCTTATGTTAAGCTTAGTATATGATGTATCTAGTTAATAATTATATGAAGTCTATGTATACTTCATACATATAAATTTTTTTAAATTTTCCAGAAATTTAAATAGATGAATTTAATGAATGCAAGATGAGACTGGCCTGCAACCTATGAGAGGTCAATGACGCCGGTTGCGATCCGAATTCCAGAATCCCGATCGTGGCAATAAGTCTTGATTATGATTATGATTTATGTCCTATTTTGACTAATGCTTATGTTTGTATAGTTTATGAAATATCATATTTAGTACATGTTTGTAATAACACATAATCTTGCCTACATTTCTTATCAAAATATAGGGTCCGAAAATGTTGATTCGCTCCTCGTGGCTAGATTCATAGTTGATCAAGGAAGTAAAGATTTGGTGAGTCCTCAAAGAGTTAGAGGATTGTACCACCCCTTTTTCCTCTTATGTCTTTCTTTTCATGTTGGACTATTGTATGAGCTATCTCTCAAGCTTTTATATCTTAAGCTAGATGGTTTAAGGCAACGATGTTAGACTTCTGCTTTTTATGAAAGACATTGATTCTTTAGAAAATGTTTTGAATTTCCACACCTTTTTCTATTACTCTATATTATGATATACTAAGTGGCCTATATGCAACCACTCGGGGTCTTTTATGCCTTGGTTCATCTAGGGGTAACCCTAGGCCATGAAATTGAGGAAGAATTTCTCCAAAAAAAAAAGTTAGCTATTCCCACGAAGTGATCGAATCATTTGGAAATTCTGCCAACCATCGAGTATCCTCTCCGGTTAAAAAGAAAGAGAATAATATCAATATTTCGGATTCTTGGTAGATATTATAGAAAAAAAATTTTCCACATACCACCTTGAAATTTCGAAGGTGTTCATGAGGATCCTAATGAGATAGAGCCCCCAAAAAAATCCTTTCAGGTGGAGCAATTGTGTCATAGTGCTAGTGATATGAAACATCGTCCTCCCAGTTGTAGAAGGTATCCCCATTTCTCCCATGGTTAAAATGACATTAATGAGCATGTTTTTTAGATCAGTCATCTTGTCATTTTGATGACAAAGTCGGTAAGTTTCACTCCAATTATCAGTTACTTTTCAACCTACAAATCAGCTAACAACAATACAAAACAACAAATGTAATACAAATAAACAAACTTAATAATCTAATTTCTCAATTATTATTCTCAACTGAATCCCACATGAAATGATATATCGTGGAGAATTCCTTATCAAGAAATTTAAACTTTAATTTAGTCTATTTGCGATAGTAAGAACATTTGAGTGGATGATACCCCCAACTTAATATAAAACTTTATCAATGATAGTAATGAAACTAAATTATTGAAGAAATCAAGAGTTAACAAGCAATCTAGTGGTGCGGGGATTGGAAATAAATCTCACAGAGAAGTAATTATGTTGCTCTATAGTGATGAACATTCATGAATAGTCTAAACCTCTTTTCACTAGCATCTAAATACCAATCCTAAACAACCCGAAACCTTATTGTATTCTCTCTTTCAAGAATAGGGCAGATATATCTGACCCAACTTCTCTTTCAAGCAAGTTACAAACAGGAAACCTAAATTTTTAATATTGAAGCACCTATCCAATCAACCTCTTTCGATCATTGACCAGAGATCGAAAGTAGCAATTAAATTTGCAACATTTATCTTATTTAACCCCATGGTAATTAGACAAAAATTTGACATGGAAAGAAACAAAAAAATGCATAGAACAAAACCCACTATATTTTAAAACAACACTCAACCCCATTTAAGCATCACTAGATTATGGGGTTTTAGTAACCCATTACAAAATGTAAATAAATTATATCTTCCATGAAAGAAGACATGGGAAACATGAAATCAAGAAATTAAGAGTAAAACCTTTTTGGGTTCATCTTTCATTCATAAAATTCAGATTCCAAATTGTATAATCACAAAAGCTAGAAAAGTGTTCTTCAAATGTAAAGTAGCAATTAAATTTGCATCATTTACCTTATTTAACCTCATGGTAATTAGACAAATACCGACATGAAAAGAAACAAAAAAAATGCATAGAACATAGCCCACTATATTTTAAAACAACACTCAACCCCCATTTAAGCACCACAAAATTATGGGGTTTTAGTAACCCATCACAAAACGTAAATAAATTATATCTTCCAGAAAGAAGACATGGGAAACATGAAATCAAGAAATTAAGAGTAAAACCTTTTTGGGTTTATCTTCCATTCATAAAATTCAGATTCCAAATTGTATAATCACAAAAACTAGAAAAGTGTTCTTCAAATATAAAGTGTTCTTAGACTCTCTCTACTCAAAAACCCTCAAAACTCCTTTGAATTCAACAAAACACTCATCTTCAAAAACTATAAAATAACTATTAAAAATCTATCCTAATAAATTATATACTTACGGCTATATATAGTTTCCAAATTTTTTTTCCAAAAATCTACCATGGAACTAACTCAGTGAAATTAGTCAGGTCCACCAAACCTATTCGGCGAATCTCCCTTAGCTCATATGCTCGCCTAGTAATGCTCTAGGCTTTAGGTGTTTAAACCTCACTTGGCGAACTCAATTGAGTCACCCTTTCACATTCGACAAATCATCGTATACCACCTTGATTCACCTTTAAAGCATTTAGTTTTTGCATTGCACACTAACACTTTAGGTGATGTGCATCAGGACCCTCGTTTTCACTTGGCACATCACCTTATTTACTATAGTCTACCGACTTTATTTTGTAAACAAAAGTATTATGCATTGTCAATTTGGATGAGGTCGTACTCACTTATTGATCTGCCTTTTATGTTTGCGAGCAACAATGTTCACTTTGGACTTTTATTGTAATTTTGGTCAGTTTTTTCAAACATTAGTAGTTTTCTTGTCCAATTACCTTCATAGATGGAAATAATCATTATTCTATTATAAAAGGACAAAGTTAGGAACTGAAGACGCTAATTATTGAGCTAATGGACCTTAAATGAGTTCAAATCTACCATTCATCATTTGACACTTTGAATGCCTCAAAAAAACATTCAATAAAATGTTATGGATTAATGAGACAAATAAATAGTATGTGAAAACATTCATTAGACACATTTCAATATTTTAATTAACTGTTAAATTTATTAAATATCATAAGGTAATTGCCCCAACCACAGGAGAGTAGGCCTTTATATTACTCTATATCATTAGTGTCAAGTTATTGTGAAAATTATTGGATCATCAATCATGTTTTATGTTTTAGGACTTCATTTTTTTTTACTTTTACACAAAATTAATTTGTACCCCTACTGGATTGACACCTTCAAGTATTGAATTACTGATTTGTAAAATTTATGTTTTTCAAGTGACGTTTGCTCCACTTGAATTTCATTCTTTTATTTTCATCAAATTTTTTTGTCTACATTCATTGACATATATTGATTCAAAATAAAGTCTCACGTTTTAATAGATTAAAATAATAAATCTAACTACATAAATCATAATAGTTATCTAAAAATTAAGAATATAAGTACATGTAATGGACTAGATATATTGTATATTAATATTCTAAACCTAAATGTATATCTCTATTTGGTTTGTCAATACATACAGCTTGTAACTATTAGAAAGTAGCTAAATATTAGTGAATATTGTAGGCTATAGAGGAGATTAACTTTCTCTCGAACAATTTACGCCGAATCAAGTTGATTTCTCTGAAACATCAACAAGCGTGTAAAGTAAGAACTGCCCACACCTTAGTTCATTTACTCTGTCGAGCAGAATATGTGTGATTGAGTTTAGGATTCACTCTCTCGAGCTGAACCCAGGTCAACCCAATACCCACATATAATTAATAAAAAAAATTGTTTTAAAACCTATTCTTAAATTAAACCATAATTATTGACTAAAATCACTTCTTAATAGCATTTAAACTAACAATTAGAAATACTCATAAACTAAATCAGCCAAAAATCATATAATTACATTCCAAGAATTGGAGTTTTAGCTAGACATCTTAAAATGATAAAACCGTTACCAAATTGATTATCCATCTACTAGGTAAGAGTAGATTCGTTCTTACAATGCTCCAATTCGAACAATCTCAAAAACCCACTTCAAATTTCTCAAAAGTGAAAAACTTCAAATCTTCAGAGCTTAGGAAAAGCTAGAAAGAACTTGTCTCAGTTCCAAACTATGATAAAAATATTCCATATTATGACAATTCCTCCATAGATATACGTTCAAAAATGTATTTATAGTCACCAACATTGTTCTGTGAAGATTCACTTGGCAAAGTGATACGCTCAAACTTACTTCTCAAATAAGAAGTAAAGCGGTCGTGTCAAGTAAATAACCAAACTAGTGAGGTTGGGATCGTTCCCAAAAGGAAAATAGTCTAGACTTAACTTCAACTTGTTATTACTATTGTTTGGTCAATAACTTCCTTGGAAAGTAAAAACAATAAATGGGGGGTTTCTATTTCTAAATGAATGAAAATAACTAACAAAATTGAAAGAGACACTTAACAGCTTTGAATGTTGGAGTTTAATCAATTAATCAAAGTAAGTAGGGATTACGTGTTCCCCACAGGTTCATAACTTGATAATTCTAACTATAACAATTCTGTCCTAGTATCTTGCATGCAAAGTGATAAGTTATGTATTTCTAAATCCTTGGTCCGGCATCTAGAAAATCTCACTCCGCACCTTGGTCCGGCTACGTGTGTTGGGTGTTGCTTTCCTAACCCTTATCTTTACCTCATATTAAGCATCGTATTCGATATTTGACTAAGTTATTACCTCGTACCAATCAATACTAGCCTATTAGATAGTATACACTAAATCTATGTTAATAATTCTTTTCCTATTATCTACCTCCTTG
>NC_028637.1:54024367-54025505 GCF_001406875.1 Solanum pennellii
ACTGCATTAGCCACCCTCAACTTATGCTTTTGGCATAAGCTGAGGTGCACATGTCCAAGGAGGGACCAGGGCCAACACATTGTTCCCAGAAAAGATCAGTTGGGGTGAAAAAGAAAGGTCTAATTTAAGCTCAGATTATTTGGATCAAAGAAGGATAAATTTCATTTGGTTTCTTTTATTTAGGCTAGAAATGGGCTTTATTGAATAAGGGCCTATGATCCTTTCCTGATTGTCTATTACAGCTTACTTTTAGCAGGACTAACCAGGCAAGTTCTAGCTCAGTACTAATAGTGGACTATTCAAATTTTCCTCACACTCACTTGACATCTCATCACTATACCAGATTATCAGACACCTAGTTCGAATTTAAGACTTAGGGTAATGCAATGGTGTAACTCTATTTCATGCTTAGAGCAACATAATTATCAGTTACTATGCCTAGTCATGCATCATTTTCCAGTTTATCAAGATATCATTTAGCCATCATGCTGCAGATATAAACTATGTACACAAGATATAAACATGCCGGTTCAACAGAAAAGTAATCAGTCTCTTGGGGAAAAAGAACACAGGCAAGAAAACCCCAAAAGAGCATACTGAATTGGGCTACTTAGACTTCACCCTAGCACTCACTTTCAATTTACCCCACCCCCAACAAAAAGACATGCAATTGTCCCCAATGCATAAAAATTGAAATACTCGAGTGGTAGGTGAAGCAAACCTGTAGCGCAAAGCGCCGACGATCAGCAAGCTGGTGGGTCCGGTTCCCCGGAACCCACTACCTCTGTAGTCTGGACACCCTCAGTGATGTCCTCAGCAACAACAGCACCATCAGCAGTGCCTCCCGCTATCTCCACAGTTCGGGAGCTAGACGCCCCAGCAGCTAACTCTCGAACTCTCTGCTGGCGCGCCTCCTCCTCAATAAGCGAGGCTCTCCTCGCAGCCTCCATCTCACGGCGCTCCTTCTTCATTGGTGGCTGACCCAGAAGGTGTGCCGGTCAGTGTGCGCTCTTCATCAGACTGGGAGGCAGTGACTACGCCGGACGCCACCTTTTTGGGTGTGGCTCTGGTGACACGTGAAGCACGGGAAGGGGTGGAAGTGCCTGTGGGCACGTACTCGGGGTCACGCTCATCATCA
>NC_028637.1:54025619-54026192 GCF_001406875.1 Solanum pennellii
AAATGTGGAGACCCCTAGGAGAGGGGTCTCTGACCATTGAAACGGTCATGCAGGACGGACCGTAACAGGTAAGACGGTCTCTCATAGGTGTCCGTCAGAGGACACTTGAGAGAAATGTGGAGACCCCTAGGAGAGGGGTCTCTGACCGTCATGACGGTCATGCAGGACGGATCGTCGAAGGTATGACGATCCGTCGTAGTTGTCCGTTTGAGGATACTTAGAAAAATAGAGAGAGACCCTTAGGAAAGGGGTCTCTGACAACCAGAACGGTTGTGCAGGACAGACCGTCGTAAGTACGACGGTCCGTCGCATATGTCCGTTGAAGGACACTTTAGAAAAATATGAGAGACCCTTAGGAATAGGGTCTCTGACAACCAGAACGGTTGTGCAGGACGGTCCGTCGACAAGATGACGGTCCGTCGCGTGTGCCCTAGTTTGAACATAACAGAAAGACGTACCTGGTACGACGGATTAATGCGACGGTCCGTCGCAAAAGCAACGATCCGTCGCTGTATCCGTCAGGACTGCTGCAGAGTAATTTTCTTGCAAATTTAAAACTCATTAGTAAAAAAA
>NC_028637.1:54027966-54030470 GCF_001406875.1 Solanum pennellii
GAACTATTTATAGAAAATAAAAACCTAATTATACAAGGACTCTATTTGCTTGAAATGTGTCAAAACGCGGCTGGGTCGACGGACCTCGCGACGGATCGTCGTGGTCACGATGGGCCGTTATGGAATCCGTCGTCCCATACTTGTGATATTTCTTCTGCTGCTCTCTTCATTACCCTCGACGGCAAGTATGATGGACCGTCATAGGCACAACGGTCCGTCGAGGGTCTTCGTCCCAAAACACTTCAACTCTTGAAATCTGGGTACTGGGATTACTTCTCTGAACTTCATGACGAACCTGCAGGACGGACCGTCATAGACACGACGGACCGTCACAAGCTTCGTAACCCCACACTTGGTCAGACTTCCCCATCTTCCTTAAGCAGCTTCACTATGCTGCCACCTACGGACCGTCACAAGCACGACAGACCGTCATAAGCTCCGTAGGTGGTCTCTTCTGCATTTCTTCGCTCAAAATCTCCGCATTCAGCTTTGGACAGATTTCCTGCAAAATAAGCAGAAACTTATATAAAAATTAGCACAAAAAGGCTTTTGGACACACTAAACTTAAGGAAAAAGTATTAATAATACCGTGAAACAACGGTATATCACAAAGTAAGTTGGCTCACCGGACCACTCAGCAAGCCGCCCTTTGGTTGCTTTCATCGCTTTTATGCCTTAACATTCAGCTCCTCAAGGTTTGTAACTTAAGCGATCCAACACTACATCAGGAAACTATTTACCGATCTGAAGACTGCTCCTTTCCATTGCTTTTCTTGATTTGTTCCCTCATGTCTTTGCACAATTGAACTTTCGGCGGTTATGTAGACGTTCGACGACTTGCCAATTGGACTTGGCGATCACCAGGATTCATTTCTTTATTTTTACAGCTCACTTTGTTCCATTTTGTAAATTAGTATCCTTGCTTTGTTCCTCAATACATTTACCTGGAAATCAAGGGTTTTGGATTAATTATTAGAACCAAATAAGCATTTGAGGAAATTAAATCTATATTAATGAAGTCCTAAAAGAGTCCAAATCTCGAACTCATCAAGAATCCTAACTTAAACTTTTTCTTGTCCTCAAGACAAGTAAAACTCAAATTTAGTTGGTCAAAAAGGATGTCTTAAATAGTTCTACATAAGACATAATCATGAATGCACACAACAATACTCAACTTACTCATGCAAGGATCAATCGTGCACAGAAAGATTCAAGTTGTGACTCACTATTACCAAAGACTCTCAAGTTCACAATACTTGCTTTGAATGGAAGTTCAGGTTCAATAAAGGTACTCAAATGCCCTCATAATAAGAATAATTCCATATTCACAAACTATTTTTCAACAAGATATAGTTCTGGGATAACATAATACTCTCACACTTAAAAAGATGAACACATTTATGACTTCACCCATAGGTTTTCCTTTATTTTCCAATCAACCATCACTTCAGCTCGCTCAAGAAAAAAAAAAAGGTCTTTTCAATGCTTGTAACGAGACTGAGTGTAAAGGTATGGTCATTTAGGCTCAGTGCGTGCTAACCTCATGAAAAGTGGTATGAACATCAGTTTCTTTTCTTTTTTTCAACATTTTCTCTTTTACTCAAAATTCACCCCATCACCAGTTCCAATGAAACGCGGACACCCCATTTTCTTTTGCAACTTTTTCATTCTTTTTCTTATCAATCTCCTTTTAATTTACTTCTCTTTCTTTTGTACGGAGGGGTTCCATCCTTTTCAAAAATATGGAATAACAGGGGACTTCTTTGAACTTCTTGATTCACTTTCTCTCATCACCACACCCCAAATTTGGCTTTTGGCTATTGAAACAAACCACACTTCATGAGGATTTTGGGTGAATAGATAATAAGGGGTTACAAATTTCATCATGTTTCTTCAAGGAAAAGAATACTGTCAAAACGGTTTCAAGCAAAGTTCACACACTCACAAGGTTGGCCACAAAAGAGGTATATGTCAAATTGTTTCACTCTTCAAAATGGTTGTCTAAGATGTTTCGTAAGATTGCATCACTTAGTGAACAAGGAAAAGAAGCAAATTGTAGGTGTCATCATACAAGGTTCCTACTAAGCTCATCACTCAAGGCATTGGAATCAATATCAAACAAGACTCCAAACTTTCACTGGTGTGCAATGTTCATCACAAGAGACTCATTCGATAATTGGCTAGTTACAATGAGATACACAAATTTCACAGATTGTTTATGCAACTTCATTTGGCCTTATCACAGTTGTGCCTTCATTTTTGTTCGATAAGAGAACTATTCCAGTTGTTGGTATAGATCATAACCGATACTCAAATTTGCACAAGAACAACCACAATCACACACAAGCATGACAAATTTTAGAAAGGTTCAAAAACTATTAATATTCAAAACAAAGATCCATAAGCTCAAACAATATCAAAAAACAATTTAAACATAAAAACCCTATAGTATATACAAAGAATAGTCAGAAAAGATTGATATAAAAATACCCCCCCCCCCCCCC
>NC_028637.1:54030497-54040925 GCF_001406875.1 Solanum pennellii
CCCCCCCCCCCCGCATAGACAAAAATTAGTTGTCCTCAAATTCAACAAAATACTAAAAAAATCAATAAAAACGATAAAGGGGGAGGTAAAGAAGGGTCCTTTCTAAAAAGTCATTCCATCTATAGGGGCATTAGTACAGGGTGTCACCTCATCAATACTAGATTCAGCCATGGGGTTGTCTGCCAATGAAATATGTATAACTGATTCAATCATAGACTTGTAAACCTCGATAAGGCCCTCATGGGTAGCTTTTTCATCAACACCAAGATGCTCCTTATCAAACTCAGCCTCGAACTCGGCAGCAATTTCCATGTCAACTCGAACCTCATCTCTAATGGTAGCTGGAGGCACATCTATATTAGTTGGAATATGAGTGATGATCCACAGTCAAAAAATCACGGACATATTTGTGAACTTTGGCTAGCCCAAATCCCTCGTTAGGTCTGCAGTCATTTTTTAGAGTCATCACCTCATAAGTGGCCCTTGGCCTTTCTCACACACCATTTTTCATGCCTCAAGGGCATCAACAGAAACACTTTTTTGTTAATTCTTGGAGTATTTCGTGTGACATTTATTCAAAGACATATTTATATGGACATCACACTTTTAACATATTCATACACGTAAAATACAACATTTTAACATGTAAAATTTAGGCTTCAAACCATGGCTAACTCACGGCACACCCATGCATAAACAAGTTAACGCAATTCACTTTTTTGGAACACATCTTTCATTTCACACATAATTTCCTAATACACATTAAAACACGTAATCACAACCAGCCCTAAAATCATCTATTAGAAGTCATACCAACGCATACTTTGAATATTTCAGAGGATCTAATGACAGGGCCATGCAACGGGGATAACCGTAGTTTTCTATTGTGAATAGAACGAACCTTAAGGGTCTCTAAGGAAAGGTACCAAGATAGAAGAAAACTCATACCTGAATTCGTTCAATGAGGTTCTAACGTGCTGCCAAAACACCCACTAAGCCAACGTCTCACCACCAAAATCACAAGCACAACCCATCGAGGAATTGGTTTTTATTTTTCATTTTTAAACTTATTTTTCTTATGAGCAATCAAGTTATTGAATGTGGATGAACTTTGTTATATTTTTGTTCTGTTCTTTTGTTTTACAGAAAGTAGAGCGTGAAAGTGAGAGAGGAGTAGAGAAAAACGTGTGATCGTGTTAGCTTAAGATTAGGAGATAAGGTGGAGGCTTACTCAAATTAGGATTTATCATTAATTAACAAAAAATCTTATTTTTTTCCTTTTTCCTAAATAAAAAAATTAAATTTTAATTTATTTAATTAATTCAATTAATACAATTTAATCAATTAAATCATTGCTTCCACCAAGGCTCGAACCCAGGTGGAGCTAGATTTCGCTTAAAGGGTCGAATTCGGTCACCTCTACCCGAATTTCCCCTTAACCATATTAATTAATTATTTATTTAATTAATTATGGTAATTACAATACTACCCTTATCCTGGAAAAGACCATTTTACCCATAGACCTTCCAAACATAAGATTACCCCATTAAAGTCTAGTAAAGACTCATCCGGGTGAATCTTCATATTCGGGTGCCCTACATGGCTGGACCCAACCTTGCCTAGCTCAACTAACTCACCAAGTTGTTTGGCTTGGTTGTTGAATAGGTTCGGAGGTTTGATTCTACGCGTATCAATCCGTGTAAACTCGGTCTAATCCAGGCATTCTAGGTACGGTTAAGCATTACTTAGCATAGTCATTTTCAGGTTGTTAAATCAAGGAAGATTGTGTGTTCCCAATGTAGATGAGTTAAGGATCCGGATCCTTGAGGAAGCCCATGTGTCCCGCTACTCCATTCATCCAGGTTCGACAAAAATGTACCATGACCTTAGGGAAGTATTTTGGTGGGAAGGTTTAAAGAAGGACATAGCAGAGTTTGTTGCAAAGTGTATGAATTGCCAACAAGTGAATACCGAACATCAAAAGTCGAGTGGGTTACTATAAGAAATCCAAGTTCCTACTTGGAAGTTGGAAGACATCAATATGGATTTTGGATTGGGTTTACCTCGGACTCAAAGGCAATATGACTCTATATGGGTGGTTGTGGATAGGTTGACCAAGTCCACTCACTTTATTCCCGTCAAGTCTACATCGGCGGAGGATTATGCAAAGATATTCATAGATGAGATTCTGTGTCGCCACGATATTTCATTATCCATCATATCATATTTGGGTGCACAATTCACATCTAGGTTTTGGAGGTCATTCCAAGAAATGTTGGTTAATAAGGTGAAGTTAAGTACCGTTTTCATCCCCAACAGAAGGTCAAGAGGAACATACTATCCAAATCCTTGAGGATATGCTTAGGGCTTGTATTATTCATTTCAAGGGGAATTGGGATAAGAATTTTCCTTTCGTGGAGTTTGCTTATAATAATAGTTTTCATTCATCCATCTTCATGGCTCGCTATGAAGCCTTGTATGGTAGGAGGTGTAGGTCTCCTAATGGATGGTTTGAAGTGGGTGAGCTTTCACTTCTTGGTCACAACTTGATTTATAAGACTTTTGAGAAAGTTCATATCAAAAGGAACCAGGTGCAAATGGTCTATAGTCGGCAAAGTCTTATGCCGATCATAGGAGAAGGGATTTGGAGTTCAAAGAAGGTGCTAAGGTGTATTTGAAAATTTCACCTATGAAAGGGTGGGTGGTTAGATCTGGCAAGAAAGGAAAGTGGAGTCCTCGTTATGTGGGTCCATATAAAATATTGCAAAGGGTTGGTAAGGTTGCCTATGTATTGAAGCAGCCTAGTGAATTGGCTTCTATTCATCTGGTTTTCCATGTTTCTATGCTTAAGAAGTGTATCGGTGATCCCGAGTCTATTTTTCCTATAATGGGTCTTGGTGTGAAGGATAACCTCTCTTATAAGGAAGTTCTGTTCGAATTCTTTATAGGTAAGTCAATAAGTCAAGGAATAAAGTGGTGGCTTCCGTAAAGGTGTTATGGATGAATCACCTGGTTAAGGGTGCAACATGGGAGGCCGAGGCCAACATGATGTCCTGTCACCCTCATCTATTTGAAAAAGAAGGTTAGTAGTTCTTACTATAATGAAATTAATGACAAAAATTGAAGTTGCTTTGAATTTTAGTGAAAGTTTTGCAAAAAGTGCATTTTTGATATTGTTACAGTGAATCATTGTGAAATTATGCATTGGACTTGAAATTTTGCTCTTTGGCATGTTTTGAGTTATGTCGTGCATTTTGGATATTGTGAGTCTTTATGGAATAATATGTAGTATGTTAATAAGTTGAACTTTGACATAATTGACTCATAAATGCTATGTTGAGCTCTTCTTGTTGTGAGAAGGACATTCCTCATAATGTAATGTTGAGCTTTATGTGTGGTAATTGAGGTTTTGAATTGCCTTGTGTACGCAATATGATTGATGTTGTTATGTATTGTTGTTGGTTGGGCTGCTAGTCGTGAGTCTATTCCTTCCTTTTAAAGATTTTTAGTGTTATTCGGGGTCGAATGTTCCTAAGGGGGGGATAATGTAAATTATCAAAAATCCAAGACGTGTTCTAGAGCCTAACATAAGTGTCATAAGGTCTAGACACTGTTTTAAGGTCTATTTTAATGAATATAGGTCATTTAGGAAGTCTAGGAACCAAAACGTCCAAAAATGTCCATGACGTCCGGAAAGTAGTTAAAGGAGGTACCAGCGTGCCTTAGCCTATTTGACTAGCTTTTAGGAGTCGTAAAATGATGGAAATTGGTAGAAGGCTGTCTAACATGTGTTTAAGTATTTCATGGTCGAAACATCTGGATACGACTCTTCAAGTACCAACCAAGGTCCCTTGAAGAGGAACCTTGCAAGTGGAGCCGACACTGCTTGAGCAGTGTGCACCCACGAAAGGACATTGAAGGGGCATGTGTTGATCGACGGGGAATCGATGCCAACCATAGACCAATGCTTAGCCTATATTTTGGAGTCTTACACCTACACAGTCTCTGACCAAAGCGACGAGTGTGCAGCGGGTAGAGGGACCATTCATCGACTTAGAGACGGACGGTCGACGAGGTCTCGTCTATGAGGGTCCAATTTTCCTGCACATTTTAACTTAGTCTAAAACAATTAATTAAGGGGTTTGGTGGTTAGTTAGGGATTAAGGTAATTCTAATTAACTTAATTAACCCTCCATATAAAGAACTCAATCCCATTAGTCTAATGCCAACTCTCAAAACAAAACTCTCTTCCTTCTCTGTTCTTTCTCTCTCTATTGGAAGACACCATTGAAGACAATCTAAAGGAGGGATTTTGGGGATTTAAAGGGACGATTTCAACATCAATTCTTCATAAACCATTGAGGTATGGGATCTAATTCACTTTTGAGACCTCTTTCCTCAAAGGGTTCCTACAAAGTATTTTCAAAAGTTGAGTTTTCATGTGGGTCTTTCTCAATCTCGATAATTATGGTATGAATTGAATTGTTTATGATTTATTTTGGATATTAGTAGTAGATTAACATGTATTCTAACTTAAATAGGATTTATCTTGATGGTTTGGTCTAGTTTGTAGATGATGACACTTAACCGTTAACCCTAGGTTTGATCTTGATAGGAATTAGGTTGTATTTGGTTCAATTGACTTGGTTATTGGTTTAATTACTACTAGATGATGTTACGCTAATCATGAACGAAATTAGGGTGATTGGTAGTCTTTCATGCTAGTTCTTGAGAAGATGATCTAGGTTATAAAGTGTTTTGTGAATTGACCTAAGTATCTTAACTTAAGCTATGATCTAGTATTGAATGGTGATGTAGTGATTCTTATAGTCATGTTATCATGTTGATTATTGAATTATGATGATGTATACCCAAATTGGGTTGAATTGATGGTTTATGGTAAGACCTTGATGATAACTATGAAGGAGACTTGGTAAGTCTTATGATCTCTGTCCTTTACTTCATATTGTGGTTAATTGTGATAAAGTCATAATGTTGTATTGGAGTATGCCTTGTACTAGGATTGGTAGGTGGTATGATGTTGAATTGAAATGTCTTGATTCTGATTGTGAGGTGTTGTCTTAAGATGTAAATGTTATAAGGAGGGTGTATTATTTACAATGTGCCTTATCATGATATGAAGATGTTAATGTGCTAACGTCACCTATATGAATTGTAATGAAAGGATTTATACTTATGCAGTTATTATTGAGCTATTTGTGATGATGATTATACAAGGGCTAGACCCTATGACCTAAACTAAGCTATGATTGATAATAAAGGCTTGAAGACATTTCAAAGAAGGACTCTAGCTTGCACCAAGTGAACTAGAGTGAGGAGTGTCCCATCCTAAATAGGGAAGGTAGGATCACTAATGTACTCTTGAGATTGGAGACTTCAATGCATGTAGCATAAGTAGGGTCCCAACTATATCTCCTAGTTCTTGAACTATGTTGCCCCCATAGGAATACTAGCTAGTGGATCCACGTAGTTGCTATGTGTCATGTTTTTGTACTACCTTGGCAAGTAGTACACATTCCTTTGGTGTAGGGTTTTATGACACCGAATTCCACACTAGCTCATGTGGTCTATGTTGGTTAGGGAAATGTTCCCAAAAAGGTAAAATGAAGTAAGAGATTGAACTCTAACTAAGATAACATAAGGGGTCTAGCTTAGTCTAGGTAGGGGTATGGGACTCTAGCTAAGCATTGCACTAATTAGCCTTGAGGGGAGCCTTAGGAGGATGTTCTTATGTATGATTATTCTTATAATGCTATATGAAATGTATATGATGAACTTTCACATTGTTGATACTATATGTCTATTAGTTCACTTATGAATATGTGTTGGTTTATATTGTTAAAGTAAGATGATATGTACACCTAAGTGCCATGTTAAGTGAAGTAGGACGTTATTCATGATTCTTGTTGGGTTACTTGATTGAGTAAGGTTATGGGGCTTTACTTGGTCATTGCACTTGTTGACTTGATAGGGGTTCATGGGTAGTTGACTTGCTTCGGTTATGTAGAAATGTAATTTTATTCATGCTTATTGTTAATATTACTTGATGATTGAGTTACTTGAATATGTATCTAATTATATGATATGCATTGTTGACTTAACAAGACTTGATGATGTTGGTTTGGTAATGTAAATGCTTATGACTTAGTGAACATGTCCTATGGATTGGTATGGTCTTGTTGAATATGCATAAGTGTTTTCAAATTAAATTGCATATCTTTATGAAATGTCCCTTTTCCTAGCATGTTTTTAAAGTATGTGTGCATATGGCCCTATTCTTAGTAAAAGTGGTGTACTAACCCCATTTCTTCCTCTCCAACATTTTAGGTTTCGGTCATTGAAGTGCTTTGAAGAAGGCTTGGATCCCTCATTCATCCGAGTAGGGTAGGTCCTCATTTATCAAGTGTGATGCCACTATCTAGCTTATGGAGTTCGATTTTTAGTTAAATAATTCTATGGTTCTTTCTTTCCATCTAGTATGAAACATTGTATAGCCCAAGTAAGGCATTTTTACTTGATGTATGGGTTATGTCCAAGTTCTTACAATATTATTAGATGGCTATGAGATGAGACGACTATTATGACTATTATGTCTATGTTATAATTCATATACTTATGTGCAATAAAAATAGAAGACTGAGTAATCTTCCTATACGAAGGGTCTATGTATACTCGATATATATATTATGTGTATGTAGAGGTCTATGTAAACCTCCAAGTAAAAGTAATGAAAAGTTTTAAATTTTCGGCTAAATATGACCTATGAATGTAATGATGTAAGCTAAGAGGCTAGTCGTAGTCCTCACAGAGGATGGTGACACCAATTACGTCTAGGGGGCAAACCCGGATATGACATGCCATGTATGGATATCATCCCATACTACTGTCCACACTAAGTACTCCTTTAGACTATCATGAATGCTCGCTAGTTGGGGACTATTCCCTCTATTCATTTAAGGTACATCTTTATTTAGTACTAGGAAAGTCATCACACGTGAATGAGCATAAGACATCAATTCAAGGCTACCAAGGTATAGCATCCTACTAGGTTAGACCAAGCTAATAATCTACTAACATGTCTACATTATGCTATGTCAAACTACCATTGAGAACATACTATCATGCAAGCCCAAGCTAGTTCGTCTTAAGATAAATAAAATGAGAAAACCCTTCAACAGAAAACTACCCCTTGAAAAGTACGATTTATTTTAAAAAGCAAGAAAAGACGTCTTTCTATGTTCAGCTTAGGTCTTCTAATTCTTTATGAGGTTTATCTAAAAGATTCGCAATATAACTTGGAAGACATTTTAATTACAACACATGGGTTACTAGTCATGCGAGTTTGATATAGCCAATTTGATACCTTCATGTCCAAGAATCAACTTTTTTGACTCTGAGTTGTTCACAAAATTTTGGGTCTTCTTTTTCATCTCTGATTACTCGATAATTTCCACAAGCACCAATTACACTTTTTTTGAAATAACTACGTTGAAGATATATTTCTATATATACACTGTTACGGTTATCTTGGACTACATTCCAAAAAAAAGCAACCTACTTGTGAGGCAATGTGTACGTACAACCTCTATGATAAGCAAGTGAATGTATACACCCAGAAATGGGCCAGCTCTCATCCTCTTGGGATGAAACCTTCCCCCTAAAATCCCCACATACAAAGTCAAATAAGAGCTTCCACATAGAAGTGCTAATTTTTGTAGGAATGGCTTTATCCTAGACAAATTGTGTCCAAGCTTGAATACTCTTTCGATTAGTGTATAAGATGTACTCAATGTGTCCGAGCCTTTCCCACTGATGTATTAGAAATGATACAATGGGACGGTTGTAAGGCTAAACAAATTAATTCTGCTCCACTAACATAGGATTGTGTTTGGTGGTAAAATGGTGGACACATGAGACTCAAAAACTCGTTCTAAAGAGTGTGGAGGTTTGAGTCCTCTTCGACTCATAATATTGAGAGTGCTTAATCGAATTAACTCGTTCAACGGATTATCAATCCGCCACTTCATTCCACTCAACCATCTCTCCGAATTGAAAAAGATAATTAATACATGAGATAACACATTAAGATAAAGGAAAATGTTTTTCTTTCTGGCTTGCGGGCCTAAGCCTTGATTAAATGTGAAATGGAATGATACAAATGTCCCTCCTACCTACCATGAAACACATCCCATGATTGTATGAAAGCTATCCTTAGGACATTATGATCCTCAATCCAAGCTACCATGAGTACTACTAACTCAAGCTATCCTTACAAGCACACCAAGATGCTAATGTATGATATCTTTACGAGAGTATGAATCTCAATCCCAACTACCATTAGGAGAGTATATGTAGCTAATCCTAAAGTTACAATGAAATAGTTTTGGCCTAACCAAATAAATCTACCATAAAATACATTTTACGAAGCTAATCAAGCTATCCATAGAAGAGTATAAATCCTCAATCCTAAAATACCATGAAATGGTCTTTTCTTACCAAGGCAAGTTACACACGAAGGGATCTTATATTACAACTTCAAGCTATTCTAGTCTATTATCTTGCTAACAAAACTATATTAGTCTATGCTAACTACCTTGGAAGACATACTAAAATGAAAGTCCAAACTGCCCAAGAAAGGTACAAGTGTCCTATCCTAGCTACCATGAAATAGTACTAGACCAACCAAGTCATGTTAACCTTAAAAGTATACTAAGATACAAATGCAATATATCCTTAGGTTAGTATGATTCTCAATCACAAGCTATCAATCTTGGTCTTATTCTACTAAGACTTGTTATATATGAAGAGAACATATGTCACAACTTCAAGCTATTAGACTAACACGCTTTGATTCATTTAAGGTTCTTAAGTCAACTTAGAATCATTCTATGTAAGAGAACCTTTGATCTCCTAGAATCCTTATGCCTAAGTGTGTAAGTGAGAATAGACTTTCAACAATATACAACAAGATCACATAATATTTGCTTTACTCCCCAAAAACCTAAATATTATGATCAAAAGCCTTACTCTCAAGATTTTTTTTCTTAATTTCATCAATATAACTAGATTGCAAGGTATTTTAATCACATTCTTCATTAGTAGGTGAATCTAGTCATAATTCATTCATAAAGGTTCAATTCTAAATTTTCAAGTCATGATTCATCATATTCAATGAAGTCTAGTTCGATTCATTAGATCGTAACCTTGAACAATTACTACACATGACATTGATTTAAGAAGATCACTTATGAACCTCCAATTTCACCTCTAATGAAATAAACCCACAAAATATTACATTCATCAAATAGACTACAGTTTACCATAGGAATCATATGAATTCATCATAATTCAATGTCATATTTAGGTATTATTCACTAGATTGGAACCATAACTAAGCCCTACCCACAATGTAGAAGGAAACCCTAACTAGATTGGGTTTTTGACTTCACATTTGGGGGAAAACAAAGGGGGATTTATGGGTGGAAGAATTCATATATGAAAATCTAAACATATCTTGTTCAAATACCTAAAGAAAGCTTGCTTCAATGGTGATTTCGACCTACGTTGCTGCCCTCACTTCTTATTCTTCCTCTTCTTCTTCTTCTTCTTCTCCTTATTCTTCTTCCTCTTCTTCTTCTTCTTCTTCTTCTTCTTCTTCTGCTTTTCCTAGAGAGAGAATTTCCTTGAGAGGAAGTGGGTTCTTATATGAATGAGTTAAGATTTAGTTTAGGGTCTTATAAGGTATTTATAGGTGGTTCTTTAACTAATTAACCGACCTCCCTAAGCCTTAACTAATTACTACTTAACTCCCTAATCTCTCTATCTAAAACTTGAAAAACTATGTTGACATACGGCCCCCACCCACGGGCCATGTGTGGGTTCACGCCATGTGTTGTTTACTTCATAGGTGAATAATGGGGCTAAGAAGTGCAGGAAAACTCAGTCCTTGACACACGACCCCCGCCTACGGGGCGTGGGTCCACCTACGGCCAGTAGATGGCCAAGCGTAGGTGCTTTTTCTTTTGCAGCTTTATGGGCTGTTTCGAGGTCCTTCTCAAGGACCCCTTGGATTGTCCTTGGGGGATCCCACCTTGACTCCCTGACCTTTAAACCTCCCCTTGAAGTACGGTAATCATTTTTACAACTTTAAATTCTCATACCACACTCCAAAACTCTTACAAAACGCTCTAGAACTCACTAGATCAACTTACTAGTTTCTGAGGCGTTACACAAGTATTTTGACCAAGAAGTGATAGACATAGAGATGTCGCCCGTCACTATAATAATAAAAAAACAATATCTTAAATTAAATTAAAAGCGACGAACAACATGCTTAATATTGTTATCCATATATCATTATATATATATATTATATATATATCTATATATATATATATATATATATAT
>NC_028637.1:54041646-54046962 GCF_001406875.1 Solanum pennellii
TATATATATATATATATATATATATATATATATAAAGCGACGGACGGTGTGGCAAATGGCATCGTTTTTTTAGCGACATAGTACATCTCTTTTCTGTCCACCATTTCTTAGTAACTTTTTAGTAGTGTAATTAGAAGAATGTCACGACCCAAAACGAGTCATAAGTGACACATACACTTAACCTCCTAGGTGGGTGACCCCACTAATTCAAACCTCACCTTATGAAAATCAATCAACTTATGAAATACGATAAAAATATGGAACCTCAAATCTTATTAAAGTAAATAATTAAAAGAAAACTCTAGAGCTTATTACATATTATTCACGAATCTGAAGTCATCACATAATGGACATCAACTCTCAAAATACCTAGTCTAAGACTATTAAAGGCACAAAAGTAAATCATGTCATGACCAAGAAAATCCAACACGAGCTAGAAGGAATAGCTTACTATGAAATCTCATATGTTGGGGACTAGCTAGAGTTGAGGGCAAGTCGAAGTCGATTTTACACTGTTGCACTCCACAAAAGGAAATGAAGAAAACACAAGTAGGGGTTAGTATAGGGCAATATGTGTTCAGTAGATTTCATCAGCCAACTCAAAATAGAAACTAATATGGAATCAGTAATAACGTAAAATTAACTATGGCACTTAGCAGGCCACAAACAAGAAACATGAATACGTGAAAATAATAATGAAGTCAATACATAATCAGTCAACAATATCAAGAACACATATGAGACTCAGGCATTTGCACCACACTTTTTTGGGATATGTATTTTTTGAGATTGAGTACATTATTTTCCTTAATGTTACCGTGCCAGAATGTGACACTCAATCCAATATTATCGTGTTGGAATGTGACACCCGATCCAATTGTTGTGGAATTAAATTATAGTGACACTTAATTTGTTGATTGGTTAGTAAGTTCGGGATAACTTGCTCTGGAATTAATAAGGAATATCAAAATAAGTTATCCTTTCCCTTGGGTGGTATAATTCCGGAATAACTTATCCCGAAATAAAATAGTTAAATGAAAAAGACACACTTTAAACCCTATTTATTCATCACTTTTTACATTTATGTGTATTTGCATTATTTCTTTAATATCATCTATGATAACATTCATAACCTTCACTACTCCTTGTTTATAATAATTTTTCATGCTTTTCTATTCAAAAATTACATAATATAAATATAATTTTATTTGTGAATTTGTTTGACTAATATTGATGTTTATTTATAATTGATCTCTCACAAATCCTTTTATTTTAACAAAATTAATATGAAAGTTTTATTTTAAACTAAATAAGAAGAAAATTATATTTTTAAATACATAGGTACCATCGTGAGAATGCATAGTTGCACAAACAAAAATATTTAAGCTAAATGAGATAAAAAAAATATTTTTAAGAATCACTAACTAAAACTTACAAAAAAAAAATATAAAAAATTGAATAAATTCAAAAGTATTTTTTGTAAACAAACAACATATTCTTAAAATATATGCAATACATATTATTTTAAATCCAATAAATCAAACACTTAATAAGAAATTAAATAATCTGCATAACTTATCTTATGATAACTAATTTTATCACAATTTATTCTACTATAATTAATGTCATCATAATTTATCCATCACAATTAATTTCATCACAACTAATCATATCATAACTTGTATTCAAGCCAAACGACCCTAAAATCCTTAATTGATCATCGTGAGCAATAAACATCCGTAACATTCAATATCTAGCAACTTTCGTCTTTTCTCCAAACACTACTAAAAATTAAATTTTGTGGAGTAAGATTTTGAACTTTGAATATCTTAATATATTTATATTTTGGGATAATTCCAAAGACCTACCCTCATGTTTCGCTTAATCGTATTAACTTTCCTCGTGGTTTACGATATTACGTATACCTTCTTTATTTTAATTTTTTTAAACAAATCTTTTATCTTGTTTTCATTGAAGTAAATTAAATACAACTTGAAAAATCTACCCTTTTAAATATTACATTTTTCATTTAAACTCTCTTATTTAATATTAAAAAAAGACAATGTTAAAATTCCACATTTTTTTTGCTGGAAAGTATTTTTCTACGAATGTGAGTCCTATGTTTTCTTCTTCCTACCCCGTGAGACCAATTATTCCATGGATGTGTACCTGTTTAAATTTGAAATGCAAATGATACTTCAAATCAATAAAAAGTTATTGGTTTAGCGGTTTTCCTAACGGGTTTGATTTCTTTTATTATTGGGTTATCGGTTCTATATGATTTGGGGTTTTTTTTTTCAACGGCTTAACCAATAACCCGATAGTAAATTAAATAATTACATTTACACCATTCGATATAAAAAGTCCTTGACGTTAGAGTTTAGTTTCATAATTTTATTATCGTTGTCTCAAATTGTTCGTTATTCTATAATGGAACATTTCAAATTATTTGCACGGTTTGTTCGATTTGTCACCTTGTTTTAAAATAATTTTCAAAAATTATTTTTGATGTCAAATCTTAAAAGTTAAACCAATAACCGAATTGATAATGATAAATAATCGATAAACTAATAACTCATAAGACAATATCTTTATGATTTTATAACGGTTTAATATATATACAAACTAGTAACTGATAAATCGAACCGATAATCTTCAAATCTAACTAACTGATACACAACATTCGCGTACCGTCTAAGCTATAAGATTGCAACACTTTTGCTCCTTAACTAATTATACCGTGAGGAAATTTATGTGTTTCAATGAATATAAAAGAGAAAATAAGGATGGTCAATAACTCGTGCAAAGAAAAAGACCGAAAAGGAAGAGAACTTCAGACCTGTTTACGGTCCGCGGAGGAGAATTTTTTGAGCCTGGGTCTTTTTAATTTTTTTTAATCAAATATGATATTTCGATAAAAACAATTAATCAAAAGAGTTTAATAGAGTATTAGAAAAGGACAAAGTTGTCAAATTGTATTTTATTACATTAATGAAAAATAGATTGAATTGAATTGTTACAAAATATTTAAAATAAGGGAGGTATGTGTAATGTTGCAAACCTCGAGGGAGGTTAATGTAATTGAGCGAAACGTGTGGTGAGGTATTTGAAATTATCACTTATATTTTTCTGTTCTTTAATATTTTTAGTTAAAATTTCTTATATTTGAATTTTAGAATGTTAATTTTTTCGTAACATTGCCATGTGCCTTTTTATCATGCTTTCAGTTTTTCCAAAGACCTGCTAACTGACTTAATCTTATGTTGTCACTTGATTTAATAAGGTGACATTCTCTTCCCTATTTTTCTAAAAATATTTAATTACTGATAAAATTTCCACCTTTTTGATGTACAATTTTACAGTATCAAGAACGTGAAAACAAAAATTTACATGCAATTGCCAACTATATTAACAAGAGTTATGGTGGAATGGTGAACCCTCTTGGATACAGAGACGTCTATGTTTAGAAACGTTTTATCCTCAATTTTAGCTTTTTTTATCTGAGTTCTTGCTTGGATAGAAAACACACGGCATATGTGAAATTAAAATTATTCAATCAAAATAATATTTGAATCATGTTTATATAAATGATATTTTATATAAAAAAAATTTAGCAATGTCACAATTATAAAAATTAGCAAGTTTTTTTATTATATATGAATAGTAGTGGATAAGATAATATATTGTTATGATTGTAATATTGTCAATCTTTTATGAAATATCAATTATCTAAATTATAATTTTATTTTAATCAATTAATTCTTAAACATTAATTTTTACCTATATCATATGTCTCCAATCAAACAAAAATTTGATAATAATGAAAAAATGAAAATGGAGAGCAACCGAATCCAACTAAATCCTGAAAAGTCATCTTTTTGTTGATTTTTTGCCTTTTTAAACTACTAGCAATATTCCATTGTATGAGTTTTTCCCCACCTATATGACATATTATTGTTATTTTGTTTAATTTCCTTATCGTTATAATGTTTTAAACAAGTGATTCTATTTGAAGCGAGTACAACACTAGAGACTGAAATGACAAGGTTTTGTAATATTTGGGGCTTCGATAGAGACGAGACCTCTTTGATGCAAATATTCTTAACTATTCTATCTTATCTTCTAATCCTAATAGATGTCTTTTTCAATATTAGTTGGAATATATATATATATATATATATATATATATATATATATATATATATATATATATATATATATGGATAGAGAGAGAGAGAGAGAGAGATAGATATAGATATAGATATACATACATTCTGTTTTAAAATGCTTATAGAATGATTTTATTTATTTATTTATTTAATTCAAGAAAATATTAACTAGGATGATGTTTAACAATTTTATTTATATTTATATTATAATTATATTGGTGGATACATAATTTTATTAAACAGGTGTAAAATGAAAAACATGAAGTGCATAGAATTATATCTTAGAACTTTAAGATAAATTTAGATCTCTTAAATCATCAAGTCAACTTCTAACCTAATGTCTAGGGTATTCAAAATCTACATAAATACCTGAATATAAAAAGTACAGAATTATCTTATGTATACAATATAATCTTTTGACATGGAGGTCCTGGTGAACACCTTGTACATATGCCCTTAGTTATAAAATACTTTCTCAGTCAAAGAATAGTTGTTCACTATAGACTTGACATAAAATTAAGAAGCAGCAAATGATTGTAACGACCTGATTCTATCTTAGAAAAAAGCCAATGGGAAAAGAATTGGGCAAGAAAACATTTGAGTAGTAAATTGAGAATTCCTAGCCTCATCGAGATTTGAACGAAATCTAAGCCAGTGAGGTCTAGGGAAGTCTGGTATTGAATGGGGGATTTAATAATGAATTTGATGACATGAGTGGAAAACCAACATGTTAAGGAAATCGTACGACTTTAGAGGATCAAATTCGGGTGAGTAGAACTCCCAAAACTAATCTTAGCGTGAAGGGGTAGTTTTGAATGTCAAGGGTTCGAGTTGTGTTGCGAAATGGGGGTTGGAACTCAAATTCCATCGTTCTATCTCGGTGTAGGCTGCCTTAGCAGGATGGGTCCCGGTGTAACGGGACAGTCATGACTTAAATAAGGTAACCCCCCCCCCACCCGTTAAAAATGTTATTTCTACAAAAGTTTGTTCTTGAGAGCTAAGAAATGAATCGAGGCTATTTCTTGAAGTATTTTTACCTCTTCTAGCGCTAAATGTAAGATTTTTACTCCCCTAGTCCATTTTTCAATCTGTAGAACTTAGATTCTTGGGTAATTATTATTTTGGGGAGGGGGGGGGGGGGGTTTTT
>NC_028637.1:54047077-54062819 GCF_001406875.1 Solanum pennellii
TTTTTTGGGGGGGGGGGGGGGGGGAGTTTTGATATTTGATTGATGGTGGAAATTAAAAGCCCTAAATTGGGTATTGGGATCTTATGTTTGGCCTAAAGTTGATAATAATCCGGGTAAATTAGTCCCTGTTTCTTGATCCTTGCATTACTTTTACGTTTTTAGATAACGAAAAAGCGAAAAGAATACGGAAAGGAAAAATACAAGTGTCCTAGGGGGATTTCAGTTTTGTTTCTAGGTAGGTGATGATTTGATTTCATGTTTGGGTGATGTATTAATATTTTCTTCATTGTAATTTATGTATGTATGAGAATGTTCTAGGTAGGTGATGATTTGGTTTCATGTTTGGGTGATGTATTAATATTTTCTTCATTGTAATTTATGTATGTATGAGAATGTTGAACTTTTGATCATACCTAATATAAATAAGTATGAATGAATGATTTTATGTCATGCATCAACAATTGATTGTATGATTATGAAAGTGTACATTGTGATTGTGAGTGTGGCTTGTTGAATGGATCGGGTGTCATGTTTTGACACACTAACTAGGATCGGATTTCACGTACAAACATACATATTGGATTGGGTGTCACGTTCTGACACATTAACTAGAATCGAATTTCACATACTGACATACATATTGGATCGGGTGTCATATTCTAACACACTAATTGAGATCGAATGTCACATACCGATATACATATTGGATTGTGTGTCACGTTCAGACACACTAACTGGGATCGAATGTCACATACCCACATACATATTGGATCGGGTGCACTTTTGGACACACTAATTGAGATCGGGTGCCACGTGCCGGCACACTAACAGTTTGGGTATTTGTTCAATGAGAGGATGATTGAATTGTCATATTTACTTGTTAATGAGCATATGGAATCTCAAGTTGTTATTGAATGATTATTAAGTGTGTTAAATTGTGAATAACTTGGGCATATGAGGAAGAAATTAGAGAGGTCGTGGAGGACAGGTAATGGTAATACAGGTAAAGGAGCAGTGCAGCCAGAAGGAGGTTGTCCGTCAGGATGACAGTGCTCAGTTTTATTTCTTTCCGAGCTATACCATGTAACATATCGTAATTCGAAATATCTAGGAGTAAGCAAAGAAACTAAAATTTATACTGGAAAGATAATGAAAAATCTTGAAAATTTCCTACGTCAAGAAAGTTAGTTTTGGTCATTTTCAAATGGCCATAATTTCTAGCTCAGGATGAGTTAGGGTATTTCAAAATATGGTTGGAAATCCCTTGGATGTATCTTTCCAACGCCGCGGAGTTTGCACATTTTCAATATCGTATGAGGGAGATATGCCTATAAGAAGTTGGGCTGCTAAAGATAGGAAAATCCGATTTCGGATTTAAGGAAAGGCAAACTAGTCTTTTCACCCATTTATTTCCTATTAATTTTTGGGATTTATTTAGGGTAAAAAATATGTTTTAGTTCATATTATAAAAGTTTTACGCTAGGGGCTTGGAGAAGAGAAAAGAGAAGAATAAAAAGGGAGAAAGATCAAGAATTCACCAACAACGCCAAGGTTTTGCGAGTGGAATTCGTCGGGGTGATCCCTATCAAGGTATGTGAGATATTTTCGTGTTGGGTTAGTTCACCCACACAACAATTTGTTTAATTCAGAGATTTTGAGTAGATTGAATGATGAAAGGTGAAATTCTTGAAGAATATTGTTCAATTCTTGTTGGTTCAGTTGTTAAATGCGTAGATTTAATTTAATTTGTATTTTTGGGTTGTTTTTCATGTCGAATTTATTGGGTATTGATGGTATTAGTGATCCTAATTTTTTAGGGAAAGAAACATGGATATTAAAAAGATTTAAAGATGAAAAACGAAGAAGAAAAGTCGAAACGTCTGTCCGTAGGGCCCTGGTGCTCCGTGATCCCATGACAGTCTCTGTCCGTATGTCCTTGGGGTGGCTCGCCAGCCGAAGCGTCCCAACTAGGCCTCTGAAGTTTGGGACCTGGCGCCCCACGCCTTTCAAAGCGCCAAGGATGCCAGTTCACCCCATTCATCCCCCATCTTTGCGTACTAGTTCCTAAGTGATGTACCCTTGTTTCCTAGTTGATTCCAACACTCTAAGGTACATCTAAACATCAATAAATCATCCATAAACATGAGATCATGAATCTTGAATCTATAATCCAATTCAAGGAAAGTTAAGACCAAAGTCAAAGAAGTTAAGAAATCTAGTCTAGAATTCAAAAAGCAAGTCAAAGCAAATTTCTTAAGAATTTTCTAGGGTCTTTAACAACGTTTTAACTTTGTTTCAAGACTCAAGTATCAAGCTAAGTAAAGACTAAGGAGTAAAAGTAAAGAGTAAATTTGAAGTTCTTTTCTTCCAAAGTTTATGGGGACTAAGTATCCCCAAAGAGATTTAAAATGTTTTCACATTTAAACAAGTAAGGGAACTTTGATTTCCAAAGAGCCTTTGGGCTAATTTTTAGAAAGGAGTAATAGCTTTATAAAATGAAGCAAGCAAGAAAACTAAGATTTACAAGATAGCCTTTGAGATAAGTTTTGAGCATTAATCTCAAATTACAGAAGAAATATATTTTTAAAGCATAAGACTCAGTATATTTTGGGAGTAGTATTGAGCACCAAATTGGGGACGAGCATGAGTTCTGATAAATCACATCTCCATAAAACTATGCAGCCACCATGGGTAGAAAATGGTCATACTTTTTAGATGAACCCTTTTCACAGTCAACAGTTGAATCCATTTGGCAGTTCAAGTCTTATATCTTTGGCCCGGTATAGGATACGCTGGCAGCATGAGGTAGACTGTTGTATCATCTCTATAGCTCTTAAGTGATGATTGTCGGTTAGAGATACTCCCAAAGAATTTATTGTATTTTTATATTCATCAGTTAATTGTATTTTTATATACATTTAAGAGTTATGTTGTATGCTTGTTATATACATAGAGTTGGCAACATATTTTTAAACAACTCTTTTTTATATTGCACTTGTTTAAACTGTTTTCTATTGAAATGAGTTCAGCTAAGTATGAGGAGTTGAGTATTTTGAGTTGAGTACCTTAAGTTGAGTATCTTGAGTTAATATGTGATTTTTTTAGTCTAGTATCATATCTTTAAAGTTGAGTATCTAATCTCTGAGTTGATTATCTTATCCTTGAGTACTTCTGAGTTGAGTATCCTTGAGTTGAGTTTAATGTTTGAAAAGAGGTAAGTATGTTTCCTTTTTATCAAGTTCAAGGCTATGTTTTATGCTTTAGATTTACCCTTACATGTTCGTACATTCTACGTATTGAGCCATTTGGACTGCATCTTTTGATGATGCAGACACAGGTTTTCAAGATCTTCAACTGGAGCTTAATTGATACATCTGAGAGTTCCGGTTAGCTATGGTGAACCTCCTTATTTCAGGAGGATTTCATTTAACAATCCGTTATATCAATTTGTAGGATGTCTTGGTTTTTATCCTGAATTCCATCTTTATTAGTTAGAGGCTATATTATTGATATATTTTATTAAATATTTTAACGACTTAAGTTGCCTATTATATGGCTAGTTGAATACATTATTTTATTTAATTTTTTCATTTGAGTTAAAGATTTGTAATTTAATTTCATGAATTTTGTTCAGCTTTTACGCTTTGTATGCTTAAGTTAGTCTTCCGCTTGTAGTCAGCCAGGATGAGGATTCACTTGGGGACCAACAATGGCTATTGAGTGTTGTCCATGTCCATGGTGTAGACTCGGATCGTGACAACCGAGCCGAAGGCGTCTGATGTAGTGATCACAAGTACTATTATTGTCTGTGACCAGATGGCTACTATTTTGTTTGTTCAGGGTTATACTTATTGATATGTGTCCATTTAGTTTTCCTTGGGATTTGATACGATTTTGTGATGTACTTGATTCCCACCTTCATGTTTCTACCCAATTGGAGAGTTTGTCATAGTCACCAATGTCTATCGTGTTAAGTTGTCTTATTTATCAGTTTTCAAACTTGGACTGATTTTGTTATTTTGGATATCACTGACTTTGTTATACTCTTAGGCATGACTTAGTTGTCCCCCATTATGTTGTACTTAATTTTAATACTAAGTATGTGACTCTAGAGATCCCAGATAGGGAAAAGTTAGAGCGGAAATGGGTGTACAAGCCTAAATCAACTAAGATCATATCCTCCATTAAGGCTAGGAAACTGGTGGGGCGAGGTTGTTTTGCTTATTTTACTCATCTTCGGGATATTAAGGTTAAGTCTCCCTTTATCAAGTCTATTCCCATGGTGTCATAATATAGAGAATTTTTCCTACCGATTTCCCTGGTTTGACTTCGGATAAAGATATAGATTTTTGCATTGACTTGGGAGCTGAAACTCGCCCCATCTCAATTCCTCCTTATTGCATGGCTCCGACACAATTAAGAGATTTTAAAACACATATTCAGAAACTTCTTGAGAAATGTGTCATTTGTCCTAATGTTTCCCCATGGGGTGCTCCTGGCTTGTTTTTAAAAAAAGAAGGATGGTGGTATGAGGACTGGTGATTTATCTTAAGAGAGTGGATTGATACTTAAATGAAAATCTTATGGATAAAGAAAGTCCCATGGAGTGTACTTGGGTGAAGAAAATGGAAGATTTTAATAAAAAAGTATGTATTAAAATTTGGCAAGTCCTATGAATTTGATGATTATACTTGAGTTTTAGTTGTCATGTTGATAAAAAGATTGACTTTATAAGGATAGTCAGGGTTAACGAAACATACTGGTACAAGAGTCAATTATGGATTGTGACGGAATGCAACTATATAATAAGATTGTTAGTTGAGCTAATTTTGTATAGTAATTACGAATTGCAAGCATATAAGGTTGTTTTTCTAATATATGTGAGTAACATGGTTGTATGGAATGTTTTAAGAGATGATAGGACATCACTCGAATGAAATTTAAAGGAGCTAAAGTCAAATGAAGAAAATGATAGTGGGATATAGTATAACCTTTAGAGAGAGACGATCAATGGTAAGTGAAAATTCATGAATTCATAAAAATCTTCAATGTATAAGCTAGTGTCGATAGACAAGTGAATTGTGTTATACGGTTTATTTTACAATTCAAATATTTCATTGTAAGTCTACATTCGTGGTGATATATTTTGCCAACGTACGAATTTGTAAGGTGATAAATGATCAATTGTATCATGTATTGAGCATTGGGAAGGCCTTACACCTGGGTGGAGTCGTAAAATTTATTAGTGTTGATTGTTAAGTACCTAAAAAAGGTTTTCATTTAGAAGTGTTATTTTAGAGTAAGGTAAATGGTCGGAATTTTCATGATGGTTGTTAGTATTGAGAGTGTGGACTTTATTGAAATGATGTGAAGATCATATGGAGTCGATTCCATGGAAGTAACTGGTAAAACTCTTCAGAGGAAAACCTTTAGTGTTACTCTGTAAAATTCTTATTTGACCATTGGTTTCATTTTATATATGGTTGTGAGTGATTAACTAACTATTCTCTTATGTGTTTTTCACTTTGTGGGTGGATCCCTAGTAGAGGATCGGGTGTACCGATCCTGCAACATTCTCTTGGTTGAGTGGGATAATTAGAAAGACCTGGTTCTTTCAGATGATATATTTCGTGTTGTCTTGAAGTTGTTAAAGTATTGTAGTGCTTCTACATGTACCACCTAACTTATGAGATTTTATCGAATATCTGCAGATTTATGGTTGTCCACAATCTTAATACTCGACTACTCATCAAGGTCATGTATCGATTATGCATGGTTGAATGTGGGGATCATTGAATCCAATTATAGTGTTCTTAAGGGTAATCTTCTATAACAATTACTAAATCTAGCATTCCGATGGTGTTGTTGGAGGGTTTTTATGCTTGGACATATCACTCTATGAGTATCCGATGTCTAAGGATCAAATTTTATTACTTAAGATCATGGGAATTTATGTTGTGAGATGGATATGTTTATAAGAAGTATGATTGGTTGGATATTATGAGTGTGTGTTGGTTGGTTCAGGTTTAATTTTAATTGAAGAGAGTATTGATTTAGAATTTTATCATGCTTGTGTGAGAAAAGATTTGCCTGATGATTCCGTCAAGGTCCTTGTTAACATGTCGCAGAAGTGTGTATGATCAACTTTGGTGGTTATTGGGAATCACTCTTATTGTTAGTTAAGCTTATATACAACCATATTTATCACTCGAGTTTTGAGATGACTTCACTGAGGCAATGTATCAGAGGATGTGTATATATTCAATTGGGTTGATTGGGAATGGAGATTACATCATCAAGACAGACTCGATTTTCTTAAACCATGACATTTAGTATGAGGAAGATTTGGTTGCAATTCTTGATTGAGATGTTTGAAATCTAAGGACATGTAAGACAAGTATAAGCAGTAATTATAAGATTTAGATACTACTCTACCTTTACTTTAGCCAGTCTTTCCTAGTTAATCACTCGAGGACGAGTGATGGGTAAATTGTTATCTATTGTAACGACCTGATTCTATCATTAGGGAAAAGCCAATGGAAAAGAATTGAGGCCAAAAAAACTTTTGAGTGGTAACTTAAAATTTCTAGCCTAGTCTAGATTTGGACGAAATATGAGTCAGTGAGGTCTACAAAAATCTGATATTTAATGAGAGATTTAATAATGAATTTGATGTTCTTAGTCGATAACCTTGAAGTTCAGGAAACTATGAGACTTTACGAAATTTAATTCGAGTGAGTAGAACTCCCGAAATTGATCTTAGCTTGAATGGATAGTTTTGCATGTCCAGGTTTGGAGGTGTATTATGAAATGGGAGCTTGGAAATCAAATTCCAACATTCTGTCTCTGTGCGGGCCGTTGTAGTAGGATGGATCCTGTTGTAGCGGGGCTGCTGTAGCGGGTGGGTCTCGATGTAGCGGGATAGTCAAGACTTAAATAACGTAAGAACTCCCAAAAATGTTATTTTCTACAAAAGTGCATTCTTGAGAGCTAAGAAATGACCCAGTTTTATTTCTTAAAGGTTTTCCACCTCTTCTAGCGGTAAAGGTATTGTTTTTACTCCCTTAATCCATTTTTTGATTCGTAGAACTTAGAGTTTTGGTTAATTATTATTAGGTGAAGGTTTTGACCTGTAATTAATAGTGGCGAAAACCCTAAATTGGGTATTGGGATCTTGGGTTTGGCCTAGGGTTGGTAATGTTTATTATAATCTGAGTAATTAGGCCTCGTTTTATTGATCCTTGCATTAATTGTATGTTTTTAGACCACGAAAAAGTGGAAAGAATTTGGCAAGGGAATATTCAAGTGTCATAGGGGGATTCTACTTTGATTTCGAGGTAGGTGATGGTTTGGTTTCATTTTTGTTTAATGTATGATAGTATTTATGTATGCGAATGTTGTACTATCGATCAAATCTAATTTAAATGTGTATGAATGAATGAGTGTATGCCATAAATCAACACTTGATTGTATATTTATGAGAATTGTACATTGTCATTGTGATTGTGGCTTGTTGAATGGGTCGAGTGTCACGTTCCGACACACTTACTAGAATTGGATGTCACGTACCGACATACATATTGAATCGAGTGTCATGTTCTGACACACTAACTGGGATCGAATGTCACGTACCGACATATATATTGGTTTTGGTGTTGCATTTCGACTCACTAAATGTGAGATCAGATATCACGTACCGACATTCATATTAGATCAGGTGTCACACTTAACTGAGACTGAATGTCAGATACTGACATACATATTGGATCGGATTTCACGTTCCGACACATTAATTAGGATCGGGTGTCACATTCCTGCATGCTAACCGTTTTTGGTATGGGCTCCATGAGAGGACCATTGAATTATCATATTTACTTGTTAATGAGCATGTGGAATTGAAATTTTTTATTGAATGATAACTAATATATGTGTATATATTCTGTATATGTCATGCCTACTATGTTGTGACTGCTTATATATGTTTCGCTTATCGAAATAGCTGTGTGATCCTACCAGTAACTATGATTGTGTACTGATACTGAATGTCACGACCCAAAACGAGCCGCGAGTGGCACCCACACTTATCTTACTAGGTGAGCGAACCAACAATCTAAACCCCAACGTTTACCAGTATATAAATTTGGAATAGTAAATAAAATGCGGAAGACCAAAACTCATTAATTATAACCAATTAAATAAACTTCTAAATTATAATACTTATCACCCCCAAAATCTGGAAGTCATCACATCAAGAATATCTATCCTCAAATTACTAAGTCTAAGAGTATTTAAGAAACTAAAATAAGTAAAACGATGGTCCATGTCCGAACTTCAAAGACATCAAGACGCGAAGAAGAGAATCCAGCACGAGGTAGGAATAATAGCTCACCCTGAAATTTGACGTGCTGAAGACTGGCTAGAGTTGCGGACGAGTCGAAGTCACTGATGCACTTGCTGCACTCCACAAAACAACAAGATGAACATAAAAGTAGGGGTCAATACAAGGAATAAGTACTGAGTAGGTATCATCGGCCAACTCAAAATAGAAAGCAATATATATGAAATAATAAGGTAAAACCAACCACAATACTCAACAGGTGACAATCAACAAGTACAAGAACCATTGGCAACAACCCAAGCACATCTATGAGGACTCAAGCCTCCACACCATACTCATTTGGGAACTAGATTCTTTGAGTTCGAGTATATTAAGTTAATTCAAGATTACTTCTCTTTATTCTTATCGTGTCGGATCGTGACACTCCGATCCATTATTCCTAATGCTACGTGTCGGAACGTGATACTCCGATCCCCTAATGCTACGTGTCGGAACGTGACACTCCGATCCATCTATCTCATTATTTCAGTTTATCAAGCTTTCTTTATGTCAAGCATCATCTTAACAAAGAGGATTTAGGATTAAAGATTCAACAATCTCATCATTCTAACCACCAAAATTATACGATCACAACATACAAACACACAATCAAGTATATAGAAGACTTTACAATACCACCCAATACATATCAATCGCTATTAAGAGTTTACTATCAAGCAAGCTATCTCCCCAATGCCTTTTGCTTTCCTCTTCATTCTTCCTCTCTCGCTCGTTCTCCCTCTCTGTCTTTTTTTCTTTTTCTTCTCTAGATTCTTTTCTTTTACCCTAATTATCATATAATTCATTATGATAAAAGTAACCCATTATTTATTTCAAGGTTATCTCCTTTAACCCTCCAAGTAAATAAATTATTAAACTTACCCCACTAATTTCATAAGGTTTGTCATGAATAGTCCAAAACACCCCTTTAAAACTTTTAGCAGAAATCCGACCCAGTTGGGTTACGCAACCTGTGACGGTCCGTCGTGTCTATGACGGTCCGTCCTGCAGGTCCGTCACAAAGTTCAGAGAGTTAAATTCAGTAAAGGGTTTGTGACGGTCCGTCGTACCTACGACGGTCCGTCCTGCAGTTCCGTCGTGAAGTTCAGAGAGTCGATCTCAGCACCCAGATTTTCAGAGTTTAAGTGTTTTGGAACGAAGCCCCTCGACGGTCCGTCGTGCCTATGACGGTTCGTCCTACTTGTCATCGAGGGTCATGAGAAGAGTAGCAGAAGAAAATTTACAAGTATGGGACGACGGAATCCATCACGAGCCGTTGTGACCATGACGGTCCGTCGCGTGGTCCGTCGACCCAGTCAGTTTTTTATCAAAATAATCTTACTGCTCGAATCGACTAAACAGGTCGTTACAATAGATACCAATTTACCCATCGTTCGTCCCCGAACGATCACAGGAAGAAAAGCAAGGGCGAGAAAGAGTACCTGAATCTGTAAAAAGGTGGGGATATCTTTCTTGCATATCCGCCTCATTCTCTCAAGTAGACTCTTCGGATGGCCGATTCTTCCACTGAACCTTGATAGATGCAATCTCCTTTGATCTCAACTTGCGGACTTCTCTAGCTAGAATAGCAACCGGCTCCTCCTCATAAGACAAATTCTCATCAAGAAGAACTGAATCCCAACGAATAATGTAGTTTCCATCCCCATGGTACTTTTTCAGCATAGACACATGAAATACCGGGTGCACTCCTGAGAGTCCTGGAGGCAATGCCAATTCATAAGCAACCCCCCCCACGCGCTTCAGAACTTCAAATGGACCAATATACCTCGGACTAAGCTTACCTCGCTTACCAAACCGCATCACCCCTTTCATGGGTGAACCTTCAGCAAGACTTGTTCACCCTCCATAAAATTCAAGTCCGTAACCTTTCGATCTGCATATTCCTTCTGCCTGCTCTGAGCTGCTAGAAGCTTCTCCTGAATGAATTTTACTTTATCTAACGATTCCCTCAAAAGATCGGTACCCCAAGGTCTCACCTCAAATGCATCAAACCAACCAATGGGAGACCTACATCTCCTCCCATACAGTGCCTCAAATGGGGCCATATCAATACTTGAGTGATAGCTATTATTGTATGAAAACTCTGCTAAGGGTAAGAATTTATCCCAATGACCACCAAATTCTATCACACATGCACGAAGCATATCCTCCAACACCTGAATCGTTCGCTCAGACTGACCATCGGTCTGAGGGTGAAATGCAGTACTAAGATCCAGCCTAGTACCTAATTCAGCATGTAATGTTCTCCAAAACTTAGAAGTAAACTGCGTACCTCTATCTTATATGATGGAAAGTGGAACTCCATGCAATCGAATAATTTCTGAGATATAGCATCTAGCTAACTTCTCTGCATTGTAAGTCATCTTGACCGGAATGAAGTGAGCAGACTTAGTTAATCTGTCAACAATTACCCAAATAGAATCAAACTTACCCAATGTCTTGGGAAGACCAACCACGAAGTCCATTGCAGTTCTTTCCCACTTCCATTCAGGAATGGGCATTCTTTGAAGTGTTCCTCCAGGCCTCTGGTGTTCATACTTTACTTGCTGACAATTCGGGCATTTGGCAACAAAATCAACAATGTCGCGCTTCATTCTACTCCACCAAAAATGTTGCTTTAGGTCGCGATACATTTTGGTTGCACCAGGATGTATAGAGTACCTTGAACTATGAGCCTCTGTAAGAATAGTGTGAATCAAATCATCAACACGGGGCACACATACCCTTCCCTTAATCCTCAAAACACCTTCCTCATCAATTATTGCCTCTTTAGCCTCTCCTCGCAATACCATATCTCGAATTCGGCTCAGCTTCTCATCAGTAAACTGCTTCTCCTTAATCTTGTCAAGAAAAGAGGATCTTGCCTCCACACAGGCCAAAAGTCCTCCTTTCTCTAGTATTTCCAACCTCATGAGGTCATTAGCCAAAGTCTGAACCTCTCTAGACAATGGGCGTCTAGAAACCTGTAAGTGGGCTAAACTACCCATGCTCCCTGCTTTTCTACTTAAAGCATCTGCCACAACATTAGCTTTTCCTGGGTTATACAAAATAGTAATATCATAGTCCTTCAGTAGTTCCATCCACCTCCTCTGCCTCAAATTCAAATCTTTCTGAGTAAAGACATACTGTAAACTACGATGATCTGTATAGACTTCACACTTGACCCCATATAGATAATGTCTCCATTGCTTTAATGCAAACACAACTGCAGCCAACTCCAAATCATGGGTCGGATAGTTACGTTCATGCACTTTTAATTGCCTCGAAGCATAAGCAATTACATTTCTCTCCTGCATTAGCACTGCACCCAAACCAGAATAAGATGCATCACAATAGACAATGAAATTCTTACCTTCCACTGGCAAGGTAAGAATTGGTGCAGTAGTCAACAAAGTCTTGAGTTTCTGAAAACTTTCTTCACATTCATCCGACCATACAAAGGGAACATTCTGCTTAGTCAAATTTGTTAGTTGCGAAGCAATAGAAGAAAATCCCTTGACAAATCGACGGTAGTAGCTAGCTAAACCAACAAAGCTTCTTACCTCTGTAACATTAGTAGGTCTTACCCAACTCTTCACTGCTTCAATCTTAGAAGGATCCACCATCACTCCATCCTTAGAAACCACGTGCCCCAAGAAGGACACTGAATCTAGCCAAAACTCACACTTGGAGAATTTGGCATAAAGTCTTTTCTCCCTCAACAACTCCAATACAATTCTCAAATGCTCCTCATGTTCTTTCCTGCTCTTTGAGTATATCAGTATATCATCAATGAATACAATAACAAAGAGATCCAGATATGGCTTAAAAATCCCGTTCATCAGACTCATGAAAGCAGCAGGGGCATTCGTAAGCCCAAAAGACATTACTAAGAATTCGTAATGCCCATACCTGGTTCGAAAAGCAGTCTTTGGCACATCTGCTGCCCGTATTTTCAATTGATGATAACCGGATCTCAGATCAATTTTAGAGAAGACACAAGCACCTTGTAACTGATCGAACAAATCATCAATGCGAGGAATAGGATACTTGTTCTTAATAGTTACCTTATTCAGCTGCCTGTAGTCTATGCACATCCGAAGGCTTCCATCCTTCTTTTTCACAAATAAAACAGGAGCACCCCAAGGGGATGCACTTGGTCTAATAAAACCTTTACCTAACAACTCCTGAAGTTGGGCCTTTAACTCCCTTAACTCAGCTGGAGCCATTCTATAAGGGGGGATGGAAATGGGGCGAGTACCCGGCTCCAGATCAATACAAAAATCAATATCCCTATCCGGTGGCATACCAGGAAGGTCTGCAGGAAACACATCCAAAAACTCACAGACTATCGAAACAGACTCAATCGAAGGTACTTTGGAAGTATCATCCCTGAGATGTGCCAAGAAGGCTAAACAACCTTTACTAACCATCCTCTTAGCGCGAAGAAAAGAGATAATACGGACTGGGGTGGAAATGTAGTCACCCTCCCACACTAGCGGATCTGTCCCAGGCTTGGCCAATGTCACAGTTTTAGCATTACAATCTAAGATTGCAAAATTTGGGGAAAGCCAAGTCATACCCAGAATTACATCAAAATCAACCATTTCTAGGATAATCAAATCTACATAGGTATTGCTCCCTACAAAAGTCACAAGGCAAGACCTATACACCTTCTCAACTATCACAGACTCACCCACAGGAGTAGAGACACTAATAGGCATGTCAAGCAAATCGCAATGTAAATCAAGACCAGTAGCAAATGAGGAAGATACATATGAAAATGTGGATCCAGGATCAAATAATACAGAAGCCATGCAATCACAGACCAAAAGATTACCTGTGATAACAGCATCAGATGTCTCTGCTTCAGACCTCCCGGGGAAAGCATAACAATGGGCCCTATCACCTGTCTGTCCATTGCCCCTATCATGTTGCGCCGCAGCAGTTCCAGCTTGCCCGCCACCCCGACTGATTGGGTGACCACCATTACCTTGGCCACCACGTCCTCCAGAATGGCGGCCTCTCCCATGACCACCTCTACCTCTAACTATTGGGGGTCTGTAACTCTGTTTTGGACAATACTTCCTAATATGTCCAGTCTCCCCACATCCATAACAATTCCTGGAGTCAAGCATAGGTCTTTGTGAAAGTGACGAAGTCTGGGGATAACCTCCAAACTCAGAAAAAGGCTGACTGGGCTGCGATGGACCCCCAGCTAAAGCCTGCAGGGCAGACTGAATAGGGCGGTTTTGGTAACCTCCTGAACTCTGCCCTCTGGAGTAAGAACCGCTAAACTCACCTCCCTTACGGAACTTCTTAGATGTCGACGCCATGGTGAAGTCGTCTGGCTTCACCCCCTCCACTTCTATCACAAAATCAACCACTTCCTGAAAGGATTTTGCTGCAGCAGCTACCTGTAAGGCTGGGATCCGCAAATCTGACCTCAATCCCTTCACAAAACGGCGAATCCGCTCTTGTGGACTGAAACAAAGCTGAGTGGCATACCTAGATAGTGCACGAAATTTAGCCTCATAAGCAGCAACAGACATCCTTCCTTGCTCTAGGCTCAGGAATTCATCTCTCCTCCTATCCCTCAAAGTCCGGGGTATATACTTCTCCATAAATAAGCTAGAGAATGATGCCCAAGTCATAGGTGGTGCCTGTGCTGGTTGACACTCAACATACGACCGCCACCACCTTTTGGCATCCCCCTGAAACTGATAGGTCACAAACTCCACACCGAATCGTTTTACTATGTCCATCTTATGTAGCAGCTCATGACAATCAACCAGAAAATCATAGGCATCTTCAGATTCAGCACCCTTGAATACTGGAGGTTTTAACTTTAAGAATTTAGTGAAAAGTTCATGCTGATCACTTGTCATTATGGACCCTGTAGTCAATCGAGGAAACGTGCCTACTTCCAATGAGGCATCCATGCGGGGAGCCACAGCGGCTGCATGTTGTACCCCCTGAACCTGAGGTGCTGGTGCAGAAAACACTGGAGGTGTCTGGCCCTGATCAGATAACCCGCTAAGATAGGTAAGAACCTGGTTAATCATCTCTGGGGTAGGCTGGGGTGGTAATTCCTCATCTTGAACCTGCTCATTTTCCCCTTCTTCACCCTCTCTCACTACCTCATCAGTCGGTGGAGGAGTCACTGCCCTATTACTAGTTGGACCAGGTGTTTGTCCTCTACCTCTAGAGGGCGTCTTCCTGCGACCTCTACCACGGCCTCTGACCACTGCTCCTCCTCGAGCTACGGTCCCAATGGTTGGCTCAGCGCACCCTGTCCTGCCGGTGCTGTGTTGACACTGTTGTTGCTCTAGTTCTAAGCATCTGCGAGATAGAGTGAGGATGTCTGATACCAATTTGTATCACCTAGATACCAATCGGACCCAAGTAATAGCACGAAAGAACGAAAGAATGGAGTTTTCCTAAAGTCCTATAGCCTCTCAAAGAAAAGTAAGGGCGTTCCCCTTACCGTTCCTCAAGACTCTACTAGACTCGTTCTTGTGTGATGAGACCAATGAACCTAAAGCTCTGATACCAAGTTTGTCACGACCCAAAACGAGCCGCGAGTGGCACCCACACTTATCTTACTAGGTGAGCGAACCAACAATCTAAACCCCAACGTTTACCAGTATATAAATTTGGAATAGTAAATAAAATGCGGAAGACCAAAACTCATTAATATAACCAATTAAATAAACTTCTAAATTATAATACTTATCACCCCTAAAATCTGGAAGTCATCACATCAAGAACAACTATCCTCAAATTACTAAGTCTAAGAGTATTTAAGAAACTAAAATAAGTAAAACGATGGTCCATGTCCGAACTTCAAAGACATCAAGACGCGAAAAAGAGAATCCAGCCCGAGCTAGGAATAATAGCTCACCCTGAAATCTGACGTGCAGAAGACTGGCTAGAGTTGCGGCCGAGTCGAAGTCACTGGTGCACTTGCTGCACTCCACAAAACAACAAGAAGAACATAAAAGTAGGGGTCAGTACAAGGAACAAGGACTGAGTAGGTATCATCGGCCAACTCAAAATAGAAAGCAATATATATGGAATAATAAGGTAAAACCAACCACAATACTCAACAGGTGACAATCAACAAGTACAAGAACCATTGGCAACAACCTCAAGCACATCTATGAGGACTCAAGCCTCCACACCATACTCATTTGGGAACTAGATTCTTTGAGTTCGAGTATATTAAGTTAATTCAAGATTACTTCTCTTTATTCTTATCCTGTCGGATCGTGACACTCCAATCCATTATTCCTAATGCTAGGTGTCGGAACGTGACACTCCGATCCCCTAATGCTACGTGTCGGAACGTGACACTCCGATCCA
>NC_028637.1:54063182-54070332 GCF_001406875.1 Solanum pennellii
ATCAATCGCTATTGATAGTTTACTATCACATAGCATAAACCATAACCTACCTCCACTGAAGAATCGTGATCAAGCAAGCTATCTCCCCAATGCCTTTTGCTTTCCTCTTCGTTCTTCCTCTCTCGCTCGTTCTCCCTCTCTGTCTATTTTTCGTTTTCTTCTCTAGATTCTTTTCTTTTACCCTAGTTATCATATAATTCATTATGATAAAAGTAACCCATTATTTATTTCAAGGTTTTCTCCTTTAACCCTCCAAGTAAATAAATTATTAAACTTACCTCACTAATTTCATAAGGTTTGTCATGAATAGTCCAAAACACCCCTTTAAAACTTTTAGCAGAAATCCGACCCAGTTAGGTTACGCAACCTGTGACGGTCCGTTGTGTCTATGACGGTCCGTCCTGCAGGTCCGTCACAAAGTTCAGAGAGTCAAATTCTGTAAAGGGTTTGTGACGGTCCGTCGTACCTACGACGGTCCGTCCTGCAGTTCCGTCGCGAAGTTCAGAGAGTCGATCTCAGTACCCAGATTTTCAGAGTTTAAGTGTTTTGGAACGAAGCCCCTCGACGGTCCGTCGTGCCTATGACGGTTTGTCCTACTTGTCGTCGAGGGTAATGAGAAGAGTAGCAGAAGAAAATTTACAAGTATGGGACGACGGAATCCATCACGGCCCGTCATGACCATGACGGTCCATCGCGTGGTCCGTCGACCCATTCAGTTTTTTATCAAAATAATCTTACTGCTCGAATTGACTAAACAGGTCGTTACACTGAACTTTCTTGATCTTTGTTGAGTACATGTCATCTTCAAACGACTACGGGCAAACCTCAAATAGGAGATATTCGGTCGAGACTGAATATGAGAGTGAGCCAGTTCTTTAAGGCTGCGATGGATCCTTTGTTTTTGTTTAGTCCATCCTGTTCAGACTTAGACATTGTTTTAGTAGTTGTTTGTGTTGGTTGGGGTTGTACCCCTTTCCTTAGACTTGTTGGACTTTAGATGTTTTGGTATAATGACTTTTAGGTTCTAGGGGTGGTTTTTCTGCAATAGTTTGTTAGTTGTTTATTAAAATTTCGAAGTTTATGGGAACTTCATAATTTTAGGTCATTTAAACTTGCTTTTATTTCTTTAAATGCTTTAGATTTTGTTATTTTTTTAGTTGGGTTGTATTAAATGTTCTCCCATCGAAGGGTTAGTGTATGTGTCAATCACGACGATCTGGGTCGTCACAATTATAGGACTAACTTACAAAATCGCTCCTATTAAATATGAGTCATTTAAACATTTAAAAATGAATAATATTGAATAGTAAGGTAAAAATTTGACATAAGTGATATATTACTCATTGATTTTATAAATTTGACAAGTACTCCCTATGTGCCTAATTACTAGTCCACTTTTGAATTGATACACTTATTAAGAAAACAATAGTTGATATAGTGAGTTTACTATTTTACCCCTATTAATTATGAAGTAGATAATTTAAAAATAATTTTTTCAAGAAGTTCTACATTATTTCAAAGTAATAAATTGAGGAAATTATAGAGATTTTTTTTGTTTTTTTTATATGTCAAAATAGACAAATATTTAAAGACAACTAAAAAAGATAAACGGACAAGTAAATATGGACAAAGAAAATATCATTGGGCACCACAAATAGCATAGTGAACATGTAAAATAAAGGAAGAGAGTATAATTTCTCTCATTAATTAGTACTCTATATTCATGTGCAATAATTGGAGCGGTATATCCAAAAATAGTTGCTACTCCCTCCATTTTAAAATTAATTGAATTGTTAAGGTGTTTTACACCTTTAAGAAAAGAAGATTAAGATATAATTAGATATTACATTTTTTTTATTAATTATTGTCAAATTTATTATTAAAATAATCAAACATCAATTAATAACTAGTTCTAGTACTAACTAATGAAGGATAAAATTGAAAGAACATTCAAAAAAACAATCTTAAAAAGTGAATAATTAAGTTAATTTAAAAAGCAAAAAATGTGTCAATTCAATTAACTTGGAATGGAGGAACTGCTAATAAGAAGTATTTTAAATTAAATAGTTATATATTTATCTATGTATAGTATAATTCGTATTTTTAGAAGAGTTAGCTGACATCTTTCTTCCAAGTTAAGATTCATATTATCTAACATTATTTTTTCCGTTATATTCTTCAAAGTTTTTTGACAGAACAAGTAAATGGAAAAAATAGGATGAAAACATACAAAAAGAAATAAATAAATAAAATGCTAACCATAGAGAGTTGCTACATCAATTTTTTATCTTTTATCTCATTTTTCTTAATGATAATGAATATTAGATTCTTTAAAATAACTAAAAGAAATTAATAGTGAAAATGTCAATAGAAATGGGGAAAATAATTATGAATGATTGTTATAAAAAAATTATCCTATAGCCTTGTATATGCTTAATTCTATGTGTATATACAATATATGTAACTAAAAATATAAGAAAATAAAACAATTGATGGTCCATCAATTAATAATATGAAGTCAATTTATAGAATAACCATAAAAATGAACATTTCCACTTTTATGAAAATTGCACATTCTTCTTCTTTTTTTTTCCCAAACAAAAGGCTATGTAAATCATAAAAAAATCCAAAAGGCTATGTAAATTGTAAACAAAAGGCTATGTAAATTTTTTTTTTATGTAAATCATTTTTATGACGCAACAATCGACATCGGATTTTTAGGTTATGTAAATCATAAAAAAATCCAAATGGGATTTCTTGTAAAAATTGCTGAAACTTATCTTGACCGAGGAAGGTCAACAAATCAGCGAACACAATCATGTTGATACAGAAAGATAACTGTGTTTGAACCTTCTTCTCTTATAAAATTTGTAAAACTAAATTATTACTTTTTATATACTATAAAATTTCATAGAAAAAAATCATATATACATTGCTATATTAAATTGACATTCAATTAGTTCATACACAAATCATACAAATTATATACAAAATTCATACAATATTATTACATATTCGATGGACATTTAATTCAATTCATACAGAAATCATACAAACTATATCCCTCAGTTCATACACAATTCATACAATATTAATACATATTCGATTTAAAAAAAAATTAATATGTGACTTTTAAAGTACAAACTAATCTCATTTAGTATGAATACGTCAATTCATACATCATAATCAAAAAATAAAATATACAGTTGCAATATTTATTATAATAGTCAAAATTATAGGATACACAACATTCATACATCATTCATACACATATTTTACTGGACAAGAATATCATTTTATACATATATGATACAATGGTAATACATACTGCATAAACTCCTGTATTGATAATGACCAATTACTTCATACACAAAATCATACAAAATTAATACATTTATTATGTATCAAATCATATACTGATATATTCAAATTATATCATATACAAAACACACAACACCAAATCATTCAATATTCATATATAATTATAATATAAAATACTAAAAACTCAACTCGTACATAAATCATACAAATTTCATGTAGTGTACTATTGACAAATAAAAGCAAAAATTAAATACACTAACACAACACATTGTAATTCAAATTTGAAATAATCTTTTTACTGACTTTATCAACTTTTTTGGGTTTATTTGTAGCTTGTATCTCTGATGCTATTTTTGAAAACTTTTTTGTTGATCAATCAATTTCAATGCCTTTTATTTTTTTTGATTTTGTATTTTTTAATCCTCAGCAAAGTCAGAATTGGATTCTGATGATGTTCTAATTTCTTTTCCTTTCCTCTTCTTGCCTCTTTCCTTTGCCTCTTTGGTTTTGTTTTTTTCCATCTTCGAATTAACTGAACTACACTTCTCTTTTTCCTTTGATTTCTGCGTTTGAGTTTGTGACAATATATCGAATGAAGGAACATGAAAGTCATCAGACTCATCGACCAGTCTTTTACTTTTACTTGGGATTTCACTACCTTTCCTAGACATTCTATATGAACTAAATGAGGAACTGATCTGAGAGAATGTTTGAGTTTTGGGATGAACTGATCTGAGAGGGATATGGGAAGATGAGTGAGGCGGGATTTGGGTAAGAACAAAAAGTCTTTGCGTGTTGGAAAGGGATGATGAGTGAGGCAGGAGTTTGGGGAAGATCAAAATATCTTCGCATGTTGGGGAGAGATGGAGTGTATTAGGGGAAGATGTTTGTGTATGTATTGGTTGAGATGGGGGTGGATAGTTATTGGGCAACCGTATAATAGGGAATTAATTAAAATCAAATCCCTATTATTTAGATTTTGTTTTTTAAAAGGTAACTATATAATGTAAAATTTAATTAATAAATTTAATTAATAATAATTTATTATTTATATTAAAAGTTTTAAAAGGTGATAAAGAGAAAAAAAATGAAAAAAATCATGTTTTAATTTGATTTAAACTAATTTGAGCATTTTAAGGAAACTGAATAATTTAAATCCTTTCTGAATTCCTTAATATGTGCTAATTGTTAATTATCTATTATTAATTAAAATTAATTCAAATCCCACAATTAGTGCTACTTACCAATTTATACATAAACGTTTTCTTTCTTTTTTATATTATTTAAAAAATAAAAATAAAAAGTTAATTATAAAAAATAAAATTAAATATTTAAACATATTAATTAGTATTTAAATAATTACTTATAGTTTATTTTTAATTAAATATATTTTTAATTGATATGCTATAACTCGATAATAATCTACTATAAGTAATTTATTTTTGAAAAGTATGTTTATAACTTGATATATATAACCTTAAATGTGTATAGGGTGTTATTTTTATTTGATTTTATGAACCAATACAAATGATTCATTTGTAATAACTAGATGGAGAAGGCCCGTGACAAGCACGGGCCCAATAGTTAAATTATTATTGACGAAATTTGTTCAGGCCCGTGCTATGCTTCTGAAAATATTAATATAAATAATGCAAGGGTCACAACTTCGGTAAAAGATGATTAATATTATATACTATTAGGAATATCAGAAAACATTTGCCATTCACAAATTTCACATAAAATATATGATCAACTCATTCCCAATATGACAATACCATGAGGTCGCAAGTACATTAAATTTCGGATGACACTGCTATTTCCAACTAAAAATGCTAATATAATGGGTTCAACGTCCTATATAACTTACACCCCAAAATGAAAAATATAAATAATGATGATACAATTTGCAAATATACTTTAAAACGGTTCCTTATACAAAATTTCCATGGCAAGTATGATACCATAAAAGGAAAAAAGAGTTTGTGCTCTCTAGTTCTCTCTTCGGTCCTCTTCTAGGACAAATGTCAATATGAAAGTTCTAACTTATTGGCTATACAAGGAAATGTAAGAAGTTTGAGAAACTAAAATAAACTTTCTTTCTTTTCCAGTTACAGTCAAATCTGAAAGAACAAGAGTCACAAAAAATTAGGATATGTATTTTTCACGCCTCTCGATTATTAACTTGTTCAGCTAGAGGTCATAAGTATTAACACATAGATTACGAATTGAGACCGGCTATATGAATCCGTATTTGCTACACAGTATACCTCATGACAACTTCGCATTAAATGTACTGCATATTAACTTAAAAGTTGTGTCCCCCCTAATTCAACTCATATGGCCATCTTTTTGGTCCAGTACTGTAACAACCTGTTTAGTCGTTTTAAGCAGCAGATTTTATTTCTGGAAAAACTGTCTGAGTCGACGGAACCCACGACGGACCGTCATGGGCACGACGGGCCGTCGAGGGGGTCTCGTTCCAAAACACTTAGAATTCTGAAATTTGGGTACTGAAATCGACTCTCTGAACTTCGTGACGACATGGCAGGACGGACCGTCGTGGGCACGACGGACCGTCACAGACTCTACAAGGAAATTGAGTCTCTGAACTTTGTGACGGAAGCAGCAGGACGGACCGTCGCAGGCACGACGGGCCGTCACAGGCTGCGTAATCCCAGGCTGGGTCGAATTTCTGTTACGTAATTTAAGGGGCGTTTTGGACTATTCCTGCTTTAATTATAAAGTTAGTGGGTTAATGTTAATAAGTCTAATTACTTGGGGGTTAAAAGAGGTAACCTTGAGCTAATTAGTGGGTTATTATTGCCATCTTTTATACTTAATTATATGCTAATTAGGGCAAGGGAAAGAGGGTTTGAATAAGAAAAATAGAAAGAAAAAAGAGAGAGAGAGGATCGAACGAGAAAGAGGAGAAACGAAGAGGAAACAAAGCTTTGGGGAATTTGCTTGCTTGATCAAAATTCTTCGGTGGAGGTAGGTTATGGTTTTTATGCTATTCGTAGTAAACTCTTAATAGCGAATGATATGTATTGGGTAGTATTGTAAACCCTTCTATATGCTTAATTGTATGCTTGTATGAATGTGATTATATAATTGTGATAAAATAAGCATGATGAAGCTATTGAATCCCAAATCTTGAAAACCCCTTTTTAATGATGATGCCTTGGTATAAAAGAAGGCTTGATGAATTAATAGAATGAGATTAGTGGAGCGCGTGTCACGAACAGACACGTAGTATTAGGGGGACCGGGTGTCACGAACCGACACGTAGTATTAGGGGGACCGGGGTCACGAACCGACACGTAGAATTAGGGGATCGGGTGTCACGAACCGACACGTAGAATTAGGGGATCGGGTGTCACGAACCGACACGTAGAATTAGGGGATCGGGTGTCACGAACCGACACGTAGAATTAGGGGATCGGGTGTCACGAACCGACACGTAGAATTAGGGGATCGGGTGTCACGAACCGACACGTAGAATTAGGGGATCGGGTGTCACGAACCGACACGTAGAATTAGGGGATCGGGTGTCACGAACCGACACGTAGAATTAGGGGATCGGGTGTCACGAACCGACACGTAGAATTAGGGGATCGGGTGTCACGAACCGACACGTAGAATTAGGGGATCGGGTGTCACGAACCGACACGTAGAATTAGGGGATCGGGTGTCACGAACCGACACGTAGAATTAGGGGATCGGGTGTCACGAACCGACACGTAGAATTAGGGGATCGGGTGTCACGAACCGACACGTAGAATTAGGGGATCGGGTGTCACGAACCGACACGTAGAATTAGGGGATCGGG
>NC_028637.1:54072088-54072425 GCF_001406875.1 Solanum pennellii
TAAAGGTGCATGAACGTAATTATCCGACCCACGATTTGGAGTTGGCTGCGGTAGTGTTTGCATTAAAGCAATGGAGACACTATCTATATAGGGTTAAGTGTGAAGTCTATACGGATCATCGTAGTCGACAATATGTCTTTACTCAGAAAGATTTGAATTTGAGACAGAGGAGATGGTGGAACTACTGAAGGATTATGATGTTACCATCTTGTATCACCCAGGAAAGGCTAATGTTGTGGCAGAAGCCTTAAGTAGAAAAGCAGGGAGCATGGGTAGTTTAGCTCACTTGCAAGCTTCTAGACGCCCATTGGCTAGAGAGGTTCAGACTCTGGCTAAT
>NC_028637.1:54073147-54112851 GCF_001406875.1 Solanum pennellii
CTTCCTACCTTTAGCAGAATTCTCATACAATAATAGCTATCACTCAAGTATTGACATGGCCCCATTCGAAGCATTATATGGGAGGAGATGTAAGTCTCCCATTGGTTGGTTTGATGCATTTGAGGTTAGACCTTGGGGTACTGACCTTTTGAGGGATTCATTAGAGAAGGTGAAATCTATTCAAGAAAAGCTTTTAGCGGCGCAAAGTAGGCAAAAGGAATATGCAGATCGAAAGGTTAGAGACTTGGAGTTTATGGAGGGTGAGCAAGTCTTGCTGAAGGTTTCGCCCATGAAAGGGGTGATGCGGTTTGGTAAAAGAGGTAAGCTAAGCCCAAGGTATATTGGACCATTTGAAGTACTTAAGCGAGTAGGGGAGGTGGCTTATGAATTAGCCTTGCCTCCAGGGCTGTCAGGAGTGCATCCGGTATTTCATGTGTCTATGTTGAAAAGATACCATGGGGATGGAAACTACATCATTCGTTGGGATTCAGTTCTGCTTGATGAGAATTTGTCTTATGAGGAGGAGCCTGTTGCCATTCTAGATAGAGAAATTCGCAAGTTGAGATCAAGGGAGATTGCATCCATCAAAGTTCAATGGAAGAATCGACCAGTTGAAGAGGCCACTTGGGAGAAGGAGGCTGATATGCAAGAAAGATACCCACACCTGTTTACAGATTCAGGTACTCCTTTTTGCCCTTGTTTTTCTTCTTGTGATCGTTCGAGGACGAACGATGGGTAAATTGGTATCTATTGTAACGACCTGTTTAGTCGTTTTAAGCAGCAGATTTTATTTCTGGAAAAACTGTCTGAGTCGACGGAACCCACGACGGACCGTCATGGGCACGACGGACCGTCGAGGGGGTCTCGTTCCAAAACACTTAGAATTCTGAAATTTGGGTACTGAAATCGACTCTCTGAACTTCGTAACGGAATGGCAGGACGGACCGTCACAGGCGTGACGGGCCGTCACAGACTCTTGGTAAAAATCTAGTCTCTGAACTCTGTGACGGAGCAGCAGGACGGACCGTCGCAGGCACGACGGCCCGTCACAGGCTGCGTAAATCCCAGGCTGGGTCGGATTTCTGTTAGTAATTTAAGGGGCGTTTTTGACTATTCCTGCTTTAATTATAAAGTTAGAGGGTTAATGTTTATAAGTCTAATTACTTGGGGGTTAAAAGAGGTAACCTTGAGTTAATTAGTGGGATATTATTGCCATCTTTATACTTAATTATATGCTAATTAGGGTAAAAGAAAGAGGGTTTGAATAAGAAAAATAGAAAGAACAAAGAGAGAGAAAGAAGAGAGAACGAACGAGTAGAATTTAGAGAGAAACAAACGAAGAGGAAAACACAAGCTTTGGGGAATTTGCTTGCTTGATCACGAATCTTCGGTGGAGGTAGGTTATGGTTTATGCTATTCGTAGTAAACTCTTAATAGCGAATGATATGTATTGGGTAGTATTGTAAACCCTTCTATATGCTTAATTGTGTGCATGCATGATGTGATTTTGTATATAATTGTGATAAAATAAGCATGATGAAGCTATTGAATCCCAAATCTTGAAAAACCCTAATCTACTTTGTTAATGAGATTGATGATGCCTTGGTATAAAAGAAGGCTTGATGAACTAAAGTAATGGGGTTGATGATGCCTTGGTATAAAAGAAGGATTGATGAATTAATAGAATGAGATTAGTGGAGCGGGTGTCACGAACCGACACGTAGTATTAGGGGGACCGGGTGTCACGAACCGACACGTAGAATTAGGGGATCGGGTGTCACGAACCGACACGTAGAATTAGGGGGACCGGGTGTCACGAACCGACACGTAGAATTAGGGGATCGGGTGTCACGAACCGACACGTAGAATTAGGGGGACCGGGTGTCACGAACCGACACGTAGAATTAGGGGATCGGGTGTCACGAACCGACACGTAGAATTAGGGGGACCGGGTGTCACGAACCGACACGTAGAATTAGGGGATCGGGTGTCACGAACCGACACGTAGAATTAAGGGGACCGGGTGTCACGAACCGACACGTAGAATTAGGGGATCGGAGTGTCACGTACCGACACATAGTAGTAGGGGAGCGGAGTGTCACGTACCGACACAAGAGGAATAAAGATAAAGAATCTTGAAAGATGTTAATATACTCAATCTAATGAACCTAATTCCCAAAAGAGTATGGTATTGAGGCTTGAGTCCTCATGTGTGAACTTGGCGGTGTTTATTAATGATTATAGAACTTGTTGTTGCTACACGTTGAGTATTGTAGTTGATTTATGATATTATCTGATATATACTGTTTTCTATTTTGAGTTGGCCGATGATATCTACTCAGTACCCGTGTTTTGTACTGACCCCTACTTGTATTTGTTTTCTTTGTTATTTGTGGAGTGCAGCAAACGTACCGTCGTCTTCAACTCAACCGCAACTCTAGCCAGTCTTCATTACACCGGATTTCAGGGTGAGCTAATGCTTCTAGCTTGGACTGGATCTTCTTCCTCATGTCTTGATGCCTTGAAGTTCCGGCATGGACTAGCTTTTGTTTATTTTAGCTTCTTAGAATACTCTTAGTTTAGTAATTTGATCATAGATGTTCTTGTGGTGATGACTTCCAGATTTTGGGAAATAATAGATGTTGAATTTTAGAAGTTATTGAATTGGTTTTTATTAATGAGTTTAAGTCTTCCGCATTACTTTCTGTTGATATTAAATTGAAATGTTAGGGTTTAGATTGGTTGGTTCGCTCACATAGGAGGGTAAGTGTGGGTGCCAGTCGCGGCTCGGTTTTGGGTCGTGACAAGTACACCCGTCTACTCCAAAGTGAATTTCATTTCATTTTAATTCCTTGCAAGTCCCACACCATCCACAAATGATTCTGTAGTTCCATTATCTGTTGTAAATTAACTCATTTGATTGTTTTCATTTTATTAATTTTACTTTTCTATGAAAATTTATATGTATTTGCTCTTGTTCTTTCCAATTTCTAGAATATAACAGAGTTTTAACCTCTCCATCTTGTATGAATCCTTTGTGATATGCCCATTTATGTGAAAATGAGAATATACTAAGATGTAGACTTAATAGCAAAATCAAGTCATGTTCTAGTCCTGCATTGACCATAATGCCTCAAAGTATCCAAATTCTTGTGTTACTTTTTCTCCGAATGCAATATGCTATAATATCACTCTTAAGTTAGAGCACTATTAAAAAAAAGGCAATATAATGCATGATAGTATAATCAATATATGGAAGTATCCGACTAAATTCAATTGTCTTCTTGTTATCTGTTACCTCTACCTTGTTTTGATTTTATTTTTTTTTTAAAAAAAGGAAAAAGTTGCTTACTGTGATAATTTGATATACACCATTGTCTCTCTTACACTCATCTATTAGATGATTGATGTGTCATCTGAAAATGCATTCATTTATCTAAGATTTGTCTCACGATACTTATTGTGTTTTTCGGTGAACATGGCTTTGCTGCTAACATTTTGTAATAGAGCCTTCACCTCTACATTATTCTACTTAAATGATTCCATCTTGGCAGCCATTTCCGTATGATTTTTCACTGGCAAAAATATTTGGTGTTTAACATTACAAAGCTTAGTATTAAGTTAAATTTGGTAGTTGTTCTGGCTACCGCAAAATGCTATTTATAAGTCAAAACTATTTCTGTTATCGTATTGCCTATACATTCAATGTCATTATATGTGGCCTTCTCAACAATGTGAGGAGACTGTTTCTGTGCTCTGCAACCTAAATTCAGCTTACAAGACAGAGCAATTTGCAAAGCACACCTATAAGAGTTAGGACTTCAAGTTCTAGCTTACTTCCTCTTCATAACTTCTCTCGAAATACTGTTTCATAATTCAAAATTCCTAATTTCAGATTTGTTCGGTCAACACAACAAGCTCACACTTACCATTACACCTACATGTCCTATAATAAATCACTGGAGACAATTTCTTAGTGTGGAAAAGCTTTACTGTACTCTCTCAAAAGCATTCCCATTCCGTTGAGGCCTCATATTTCATCAACATATATATCTATTTGCATCTTACCATAATATGTATCAAGTAAAAATAGATTGGATAAAAGTTGTATCTGAAGATGAAAATAGTACAGACACGAGTACAGAATCTGTGGACTATTGAAAAGATGGAAGACATGTGTAAACAATACATTTCGGTCTTTGTCATAATCTATTTCAGCTTGCCTTTGCTGCTTGTTATAATGAGAGGTAATGGCTGGTGATAGTGATAGTTTTTTGAGTGAATGACACGAGAAACAAATTAGTTGAAGATGTATATTATTCAGTCACATTAATATTCTCATTGAAAGTATAACATGAATTGTAGCTAAACCGAATATAATGAATTGTACCTCAACTGATTAATAAGATGAAAAAGAAATGTACAATAAAGAAGACACTAAGATTTTAGATAGGGCGACAGAGATTTAGACATCATATTTGGATATTGAGATAGGGAGATCCTAGATGATGTATCTTTGCTTTATTTAGAAAATTTTACTTGTATATGAACAAATATGTTAAGTTGGATAAAACTTTTTTCTGTAAACTAATTCTGAGATAAGATTATCTACTTATGACTTCGATACTGACATAAGTTTCAATGTTAGAATTCACAGCAAATAGAGAATTTGTGTGAATACAGTGGGTTCTGAAAAGGAGTGATGACGATAGTGGTAGGTTGATGTTATTGCCTTAAGCCCATAAGTTTTTAATTTGTTGGATTTCATGAGATAACAACTTCAATGTTCCAGTGACCTTTTTCTACTTCATTCTTGTTCACAATTGTTGTTCTTGTTAAATTTTTTCCTCTGCCTACAAATTTTTTCTACTCAGTTGAATTTTCTCTTTTCTTTTGATAAGATAGATGATTAATAATTATATTGCTTGAATGTTTTAACACTTTCGACTAAGCTTCATCTTTTGTCTATTACCTAGAAAGAAGATAGGATCTTCTTGATTCACATACAACATGTATGCAATTAGTGAGATGAGAAAATATTTAAAACGTATTGATTCGTTGTGGAGTTGTAGAGTTAATATCTTGAACGATCACTGAACTATGAGTGATTCCTTGAGCATATTTGTCATCTTTGAAAACTTACTCAAATACTATCAAGATGCCAATATTTCATAAAACCCTATCCCCCCTACAGATTTTTAAATCAACAAACATAACCAATATCATCAAACTAAGATGATTAACCTTGGTGGATAAAATCATAGCAATTATGAGAACAATGACATTCATTTGGAGGTTACACAAATGAAAACAAACAACATAAACAAGGGATCTTACATGATAACCACTACCATACCTCTTTCTTTGTGCGAAAGCCTAAACATGTAACGACATAAATTAGTATCGAAACATTCCAGCTATATGGTATAACAAGAACATAGCAATGAGTCAACTATTCCTTATAATTAAAAGAAATCTATAATTCTATTTGTGAAGACGCCAAATTTATAAGCAAAACATAAATTATTACATCCTTAAAATTCTACAGTTGTTTTTATAGAATATTATGCGTTCACAATTATTGATATGGATGCAATTTGTCCAGCAAACCATATGTGAAATGTTAATCAAGTTGTTAGGTGTGATTAATAAAAAAAAGAGAGCTTGAAAGTTATTCACTCAACAAAGACGACATCAAACATCACAGTTTTGAGAATATGATACATGAACAAAGCAAGATTTTGACGGTGATTAATTACTGATTTTATCCCTTAGAATAAGAATAAAGAAAAATGAAGATACTTTTATAAAAAAATCATAAGAATACAATGAATGGATATGATCATACACACATATATAACTAAAGGTCGATGGCAGAACTACCAACCAAACAAGAGATCTCAGCTCATGAAACGATACAATTAAATTATTAACAATTAAAACATAAGACACATACATACAAAGAATCAAACTCATATACTTCACACCAATTACCTGGTGCTAGTAGCACAAAAGAATACCCATTGGGCTCGAACAAAATGAAAAGTTATGTTTGGACTCTGAAAGCATAAAATTTTGCTACAAAATTAATCAATGGAGATAATAAAATATTTAGGGTCATCCATATTAGATAGCTAAGTTTTACAAAACTCGAAACATAAGAACAACAAATTAGTTCACCCTTAAAAGACAGGGCATTTAATAGTTTTACGAAATTATAGAAGAATCTAATGTACGCAAAAATTGAAATGAAGGTCGTACGAAAGCATTAACGAACATACCCTTTGCTCAAATTTTGGTATAAGTAGCTGCAGATCCTTAACGTCACACTGCAAGTGAAAATAATTTCAAAATGAAGGAGTTGAAGAAAATTCAACAATATAAGACTAAATGAAGAAACCAAAAAGTTAATTTCAATGGAAAACTCATATATGAACAATAATTTAAAAGAATTATGAAGAAAGAAGAGCAACTGAACTAAAGGAATCCAGAAAAAATTGATTTTGACGAAAAATTCATTTCGTTCAAAAGAATTATTATGAAAGAAGACCAAATTAGTTATGGCATGTGAGAAAACAAAACGAAAATCTGAGTATCCCACAGTGGAATTCTGATGAAAACACAAGAACAAAACAAAAACTAAAAGGCACAATTATTGAAACTATTGAAAGTAGCTGAAAAATTAAACATGAACAACAAACCCCATATGGAATAAGAAGTGGTCAACGAAAGATAAAATTGGGGAACATTTTTAATGTACTTTCAAGTTTGAAGAAAACAAAGAAACAATATGAAGAAGATTACCTTGAAGGCTGGAACACTGTTGGAGAAAGGAGAAGTTTTTGGAGTTGAAGGTAAAGAGTGATATGCATTGAAAATGAAACAGGCATTCTAAAGATTACCTGGAAAAAAAAAAGACACGTAATTATCTTTTAGAATGAAAAAGGCATAAATACCCTCAGATATGATGAAACAGGCATGTTGAACAAGCCATTTCTAATATAGTAGAAAAAATAAGCTTCTTATTTTCCTTTTAATTTCTTGTTATGAAATTAACTCTTGCCTATATTTTGAGTCATAAACGTTAAAATAGTTTTAAAGTTAAATAGTATCAATCACTAATCATATTCTTGAATAAATTTAATAAAAAAAAGAATTATAGACCATAAAAGAATGAATAAAATAGGAGCATAAAATCTTCTTGATATAGATGACATAGCATGAATAATTAAAGTTGAGCAACTGATGATCAAGAAATAGTAACGAAGCAAAAATATAAAATTTTCAACTAATAAGATTGGAAATCTTAGCCTACAATAAGAAATTTTACGGAAAATAAAACACATATAATTAAGTGTAATAAAGATAAATATTCATTAATATATATATGATCTCATTAGATAGATTACTACTAGTCAACAAAAAAAAATTACATTGAGAATTGTGTTGGAGCATTTCTTAAGCACAACTAAAACTAAAATTGTTGGTTGTGTATGCATAATTTGACAGTGAAAGATAAATAATAAAATTTTGTCTTTTATCTCACATCTTTTAATGCATTATTACTCCACATGATATAATTAAGTAATAATTTCAGAGACCTTCCTCCAGGTTGTTTTCTACAATACTCATATTTTTTGTGATTTATAATATTACGTTTATCTCTGTTATTTTTTTTAACTATTCTTTGAACTTATTTAAATTAAATATAATTTAATTTAGATTTGACAATTTTACCCTTTTTTATATTAATTTCTTCATATTAATAAATATTATATAAAAGATAACTCATTTAACAAATACTTTAAAAACGAATCAACATAAATACATGTTTTTTATCAAACAAAGATCAAAATCTTCATTCAAGTTGACCCACCATTTTCAACAATATTAACACTTCATCTCTATTTAACCTTTATTAATTCACATAGATTTCCCCCCGATATAACTCATCATTTTCCAGTAACAATTTCTTCAAATAGAAGATAAAAATGAACTCCCCACAAGAGGAATTTGGTAAGAATGATCAAATTTTGTTCTAGTTAAACTTTTCTATGAGCGAAGAAGAAACATAATCCAAAGAATAGAGATAAATTTTTAAAAATTAGATCTAAACTTTCATATACATGGATCAAATTATCAAATCTAAACTAACTTATATTTATTTTAAATAGGTTTAAAGAATAATTACAATAAAATGAAAGTAGCGAAAGTAGACGTAATATTGTAAACCACAGAGGAAGAGAGTTTTGTAGAGCAAAACCTAGAGAGTGGTCTCTCAAATTTTTCCTAAAATCAATTAAGAATTGAAAAAAATTGATGGTGGATGAATACATGAATATATGTTAAAATCTCTAATAAAGAAGGCAATTATATTGAAAGGTGAAAAGTCGATTGAGGTGAAAAAATATTTCTTTTAGTTATAATAAATAAATAAATAAATAAAATTTTTCTCTTAGGTTTTAACATTTATATTATTTACTCCTCATTAATAAAATTATTTAAGAATTATAAAAATTTAAAGTAGAAGNATATATATATATATATAAACACACACACACATATATATATATAGAGAGAGAGAGAGAGATTGTAAATAAATAAATAACAAAGATAAAAATACTTAAAGTATTTTTTTAAAAGTATAGTCATTTTATAATTAGAAGAATGTCTTGAATCAAAACGGGTCATGAGTGATACCCACACTTAACCTAGTGGGTGGGTGAACGAACGAATTCAAACCTCACACCTAATTAAAATAAATAATTAGAAAAACCTCCAAAGTCTATACATATTATTCCCAAAATACGAAAGTCATCACATCATGTACATCTACTATCAAAATACCATGTGTAAGAGTATTAAAGACACCAAAATAAATAAATAAATAGAATAGGATAGAATAGTCTATGTTCCATATCTAAGGACATCATGCCATGAACAAGAGAGTCCAACATGAGCTAGAAGGAATAGCTTACCCTGAAATCTTATGTGCTGGGCACTAGCAAGAGTTGAGCGAGAATCGAAGTTGATTGTATGCTCGTTGTACTCCACAAAAGGAAGAGAAGAAAACACAAGTAGCGGTCAGTATCGGGCAACGCATGTTGAGTAGATTTCACTGCTCAACTCAAAATATAAACTAATATGGAATAAATAATAATATAAAGTTAACTATTACACTTAGTAGGTGGCAAGAAACAAACAACATGAACACACGACAACAATGATGAAGACAATACATAATCAATCAACAATATCAAGACACACATGAGGACTCAGGCATCTACACCACACTATGTTGGGGTATTCTTTGAGATTGAGTACATTAAGTTGTTCTGATATATTATTCCTCAATGTTATCATGCCGGAATTTAACTGTCACGACTCGAGAGCACCCCGAGTCGTAACACAGCGTACTTGACCTCGAAGGGATTTTGTAGAAGCCTCTTAGCATTTATTCATCACATACAATAAAAATAATGCAAAACTAATACTTTAAACAATAAATCAAACAATAAAAAAATCTTTAATAAAATGGTGGAAATACTATGTGTCAACATAGTCATCTTAAACATCAATTGAACATCATAGGGCATGACCCTTTACAATCTAAAGAAAACTACTCTATTACATCAAAAAGGAAATTAAAATCTCTTTGTCCTCGAATCCATGAGGGCATACCAAGTCTTGGAGAATAGGAAACCAAAACTTCAAGTAGAGAATCCACCTAGCAACCTCAACCTACACTTGTAGAAAAAACATGAAGAAGATGGTGTTCGCACAATTAAGTAACAAGTATGACGACCATGTAAAAAATTCTAAAAAGGGAATGTTTTATTGAAAGTCATGCTTTTATGTCATTTGGTAAAACTTCGTGCAAATTTGAACAATAAGACATAATATAAGACATAGCTAACATACAAGTCATATTTAACATTTGAGATGAATAACATGCATATAGCTGTAACGACCTGTTTAGTCGATTCGAGCAGTAAGATTATTTTGATAAAAACTGACTGGGTCGACGAACCACGCGACGGACCGTCATGGTCACGACGGCCCGTGATGGATTCCGTCGTCCCATACTTGTAAATTTTCTTCTGCTACTTTTCTCATTACCCTCGACGACAAGTAGGACGAACCGTCATAGGCATGACGGACCGTCGAGGGGCTTCGTCCCAAAACACTAAACTCTGAAAATCTGGGTACTGAGATCGACTCTCTGAACTTCGCGACGGAACTGCAGGACGGACTGTCGTAGGTACGACGGACCGTCACAAATCCTTTACAGAATTTGACTCTCTGAACTTTGTGACGGACCTGCAGGACGGACCGTCATAGAGACGACAGACCTTCACAGGTTGCGTAACCTAACTAGGTCGGATTTCTGTTAAAAGTTTTAAAGGGGCGTTTTGGACTATTCATGACAAACTTTATGCAATTAGTGGGGTGAGTTTAATAATTTATTTACTTGGAGGGTTAAAGGAGATAACCTTGAAATAAATAATGGGTTACTTTTATCATAATGAATTATATGATAATTAGGGTAAAAGAAAAGAATCTAGAGAACAAAAAGAAATAGACAGAGAGGGAGAACGAGCGAGAGAGAGGAAGAACGAAGAGGAAAGCAAAAGGCATTGGGGAGATAGCTTGCTTGATCACGATTCTTCGGTGGAGGTAGGTTATGGTTTATGCTATGTGATAGTAAACTCTTAATAGCGATTGATATGTATTGGGTGATATTGTAATGTCTTTCATATACTTGATTGTATGTTTGTATGTTGTGATCGTATAACTGTGGTGTTTAGAATGATAAGACTGTTGAATTTTCAATNTAGATGTTCTTGATGTGATGACTTCCAGATTTTGGGGATGATAAGTATTATATTTTAGAAGTTTATTTAATTGGTTATATTAATGAGTTTGGTCTTCCGCATTATATTTTGTTATTCAAAATTTAATACTGGTAAGCGTTGGGGTTTAGATTTGTTGGTTCGCTCACATAGGAGGATAAGTGTGGGTGCCACTCGCGGCTCGTTTTGGGTCGTGACAATAGCTTTACCGTTGCCTTGAGTCTTCACTTCAAGTAATCTTTAAGTTATGCCTTGTGCAATGTGTGGATAGCATCCCATACGACCATCCACACCAAGGCACCACTTTAGGATCACCCAAGTGAATTCACCATTTATCCTTTCATCTTTACACATCACAACATTTTAAAAAATAAACATCATATGAATCACATCATCACATAAGACCAACATCTAAGCCAAATTCAAGTCGCACTTGTACAATGTGTAAGTAGCGTCCCATAATACTACTCACACTAAGCACTCCTTTGGAGTCAACCTAGACAACGTACATTCATCTACATTAAGAAATGACATGAAAGTAATTCATAATACAATCAAAGTATAACATACATCTTTACATTTCAAACACCTTCATTCATTAGACCTAAGATCACATTCTCATTAAGATCATTATAAGAGCCCACTCATTCCATTAACATTATAAGGGCACACAATGATTTCTCTTTAGTGCCTACTTGTGCAATGCATAGATGGTGTCCCATTCCACCACCCATTCTAAGTAGAACACCCTTAAGAAGACATAATTCACTACATTCCTTTTTGGGGGTTAAACCTAACCGACATAGACCATGTGAGCAATGCATGAAATTCAGGTGTCAACCTCATCGGATAAGGAATCCCTACTTGCCTAAGGTAGGGTCATTATTTCTAACTTAAGTGGAATCCACTATCTATAGACCTATTTGGGAACATAGTTAAGGGATAGGGATATTGATACTAGAACACCACCTCAATTCACGTGAGAGTTTCCATCTCATATCAATATTCACTTGGTGCTTAACATTAATCCCCACAGAGTATTATACTTCCATTACATTAATTCATTATAGAGTAAGGTAAAATACCCCACCTCAACTAACGTGAGAGTATCCATTCCAACGCATCATTCATTCATTCATTAGAAAGCTCAAAAGGGACATTAAGATTGTTACTAGAAAGCCCACCTCAACTCACGTGAGATTCCCATCCCAAATCCCACATTTATTCATTAAGAAGAGATTTGGAGATTCTTACTAGATACCCCTCGTCAACTCCCATAAGGTCATCCATTTCCTATCCCACATTCATTCATTCTTCATTTCATACTTCATTCATTAGTACTAAAAGAGAGATAACGTTTAATCCTAACACAAGTAGCTTATAAACATAAACACATTTCATTCATTTAGCTCAAACTTATGCTTTACATCACTTTCATTAATACAACATCATGATAATGCTTCACTCCCACACAATATGCCTATAAGGCCATGATCATAATGTACAAGGTAAGTAAACACCTCTACCATAAGTGGATCACACATCAACTGTTACACATTGAAAATCCAAGTCTCATTTTAAAGCCCAACATAGGTTTCATAAAGTCTAAACACTATTTATAAGGAGGACCCCAGTAGTTTGATGCAACACTACCTCGCAGTGTGCATTAATGGGACAGAAGACGGCCCGTGTCTGGATCGACGGGGCATCGATGCCACCATCGTCCCACACTTAGGCTGGTGGTGAAGGTATCTTCACCTGCATAGTCTCTGGACTCATTGACGAAGTGCAGAGAAGCAGGCTACGGTCCGTGTGTGGATCGACGGGGCGTCGATGCTACCGTCATCCAACACTTAGACAAATTGGAGGAAGATCTCGCCTGCAAATTCTCTAACCGAGACGATGTAGTGCAGGACGGAGGGGGGGTTGTCCATCGACTCACAGACGAACCATCAATCGGGGTCTCGTCTGTGAGGGTCGAGTTTCACTGTTAAATTTTAATGATTTCATTTAATTAATTAAGTGGTTTTGGGGTTAGTTGGGGATAAAAAGGAGACTACTTAAGTTGATTAAGTCCTATTATAAATACCCTCAACCCTCATTAACCTAAGGCAACTCTCTAAATAAACTCTCTTCCTTCTCTCTTCTTTCTCTCTCTAATTGGAAGACTCCATAGAAGCTTAGCTTGGGAGGCGAATTGGGGGCTGAACAAGGGTGGATTCATATTCAAATCTCAAAAAATCATTAAGGTATGGGTTCTATTTACCTTTTATATCCTTCCCTCAAAGGGTTCCTTCAAAATATATTTCAAAAAGTTGAGTTTTCTTATGGGTTTTATCAATTACGAAATTGAAGTTATGGATTGAGTTGTTTATGAATTCTTAGGTTTATAGTGAGTAGATTAACGTGTAAGTCAACTTGATTATGGTAATTGTTGATGGTTTGGTCTAAATTGAAGAGTATGATCCTCTATCCCTAAACCTAGGTAGTGATCTTGACCTATATTGTGTTGTGATCATTCAATTGAGTTGGTTGTTGATTTGATTACTATCATATGGTGTTATTATGATTGAATTAAGATGAATTATATGCCTATCATGATAATTCTTGAGATGTGATTTAGGTTATGAATTATAATGTGAAATAAGCCTATGTACCTTGTCTCAAGTAGTGATCTATAGGTGAATTGTGTTATAGAGATGCAATTGGCCTTGTTATCTTATTGGTTATCATTGTGTATTGATGTTACCCCCCAAGTTAGGTTGAGTTATGGGTTGATGGTAAGACCTTAATGATAGACTATGAGGAAGACTTGGTAAGTCTTAGAATCTCTATCTTTACTTCCAATTGTGATTAATTGTTGTTAAGTCATGATATTACATCGGAATATGGCTTATACTAGGAATATAGGGTGGTATGATGTTGAATTGAAATGTCTTCACTATGTTGTGAGGTTAATTAAGGTGTATGTGGTATAAGGATGGTGAAATTTAAAAATGTGCCTTAATATGTTATGAAATGCTAAAGTGTTAGCCTCACTTATATGAATTGTGATAAAAGGACTTATACTCATACACTTCTTATTGAGCTATTGATGATGATGATTATACAAGGGGTATACCCTATGGCCTAAATTAAGTTATGATTGATAATTAAAGGTTTAAAGACATTTCAAAAAGGGACTCTAGTTTAGCACCGAGTGGACTAGATAGAGAAGTGTCCCTTGCCACATAGGGACGGTAGGAACACTATATTACTCTTGAGATTGGAGACTATAATGCATGGCGCATAAAGAGGGTCCCAACTAAATCTCTTAGTTCTTGAACTATGTTGCCCCCAATAGGAATAATAGCTAGTGGATCCACATAGTTGCTACGTTTCATGTTTTGGTACTACCTTGGCAAGTAGTCTGCCTTCTTTCGGTGTAGGGTTTTATGACACCGGATTTTATACTAGCTCATGTGGTCTATGTCGGTTAGGGCAATATCTTTCCAAAAAGGTAAAACGAATTAAAGGACATGAACTCTAACTTGGATAACCTAAGGGGCTTAGTCTAGGTAGGGGTATGGGACTTTACCTAAACATTTCACTAGCTAGCATTGAAGGGAGTCTTAGAAGGAGGTTCTTATGTATGTTTATACTATGATAATATATGATGTATATATATAATGACCATGTCACATTTGTTGATACTATATGTTGATTAGTTCATTTATGAATATGCCTTGGATTATAATGATAGTATATGTTGAAATGCAAGTCTAAATGCCATGATATGTAAAGTTGGACATTGGTCATGTTTTCTTGTCGAGGATACTTGATTGAGTAAGTTTATGGGGCTTTGCTTGGTCATTGCACTTGTTGACTTGATAAGGACTTGTGTGTAGTTGTCTTGCTTATTATGATGTGCTTAACTCTTATTCATTCTTGTGATATTATTCCTTGATGTTAGGGTTGTAGTAAATTATGGTTTCAAGTATGTTGGGATAAGTATTACTTGTATGATAGCAAGCATGTTGGTTGATTGATATGACTTACTTGACTTTGCATTAAGTCCCTAAAGGGGTAAAATGGCATTTTTTAAAATAAAAAGTCCCTTTTAGCATATTTTGCTTGTGTATGTGCATAAGATCTCATACTAAGAACATGTGGAGTACTAACCCCATTTTCTTCCCTTTTCCCCAAAAAATTTTAGGTTCCGACTGTTGAAGAGTTTTGGGAGGCGTCATTGTTGAAGGCTTGGACTCTTCCTTTCGTCCAAGTAGGGTAGGTCCTCAACTCTCTAGGGCAATACCATCCTCTAGCTTTGGATTTTGTTATGAGCTTATTGACTCTATCATTCCTTTCCTTGTTATTTGAGTATTGTACTTTTTTACGACCTATACATGGTCTTGTTGAATTGATCTAAGGGCTATGACCATATTGTGATATTCGTTTAGATGGTATGAGATGAGACAATCATTGAGACTGTTTCTGTATTCTTATATATGTATGTGCAATAAAAGTAGAAGGCTATATAACCTTCCTATATGAAGGGTCTATGTATACTCGATATGAATATATATTATGTGTATGTGGAGGTCTATGTAAACCTCCAAGTAGTGATAATGAAAGTTTAAAATTTTTCCGCATTTTTCAACCTATGAATGTAATGACATGAACCTAAGAGGCTAGTCTTAGTCCTTTAAAAGGACGATGACGCCGGTTACGTCTAAGAGGTAAATCCGAATGTGACATCAACCTCTCACAATTCTGATTCATTAGCTATCAATCTCAACCCATAGATCCAAGATAATACAAGAAATAAGACAATTATCATCTTTACATAACCAATTTCATCATTCACAAGCAATTTAACGTGAACTCATTCATAATTTCCCTTTCTTGATAATGATCATCATATCATCAATACATCAATAATCCTCCACCATAAGACATCATTAGTTACATGATCCATAAACTAATTTCATATAAACACATACTATTCATTACGCATTTATAATCAACCAACTTCAAATCAATTTAGGAGTTTAGAAGAAGACATGAGTTCTTGAAGGAATTCATTGTAAAATCAAATTAAAATCATCAATAAAACCTTAGTTAATCAATATATTTGCTTTGAAAACGTTTTAAGAATGAATCAATGCTTAGATTAGATAGTAGGGATTTTTATCATTCAAAGACTTTGAAAAATCTATTTTGAATTGGCTCCTTGAATGGAAAGTTATTCAAAGATAAAAATCACCATACCTTATATTTTAATATTCCCACGAAATTGACTTGAAAAACCTTGAAGAACTTTACTTGGAAGCTTGGAGTCTTCAATGGAGTTCTAGAGAGAAAGTAGTTTTGGGAGAAAGGGTTTTGATTTGGGAATTCGAAGAATGAAGTCGAAATAGGTATTTTACTGTTTTGAAACTCTTAAAATATGTTAATACACCTAAAATAACCATCTACATATTTAATTAACCAAGGATGGAATTTACCAAACACCCTTGGCTTGGCTGTGACTTTGATACATTGCAGGTGCTATCTATAATCCACCACCTACGGACAGTAGATGGCTTGACGGTCCGTACTGGCAAGTCTTCATTTGATTAATAGACTTGGCAATCGGAGCTAAGTCTCGCAATACTAAGTCCTGACCTACGCCCACCATCAACGGTCCGTAGATTGGTCTAAGGGGCGTAGGTTGCAACTGTAAGTCAAGTTATTTTGACAGCTTTTGGCCAATGTTTGGGTCCTCCTCAAAGACTCCTTAGGTGTTCCTCGGGAATTCATACCCCTATGTTTAACCCATAAATTCGATTTTCTAATTATAGGAGTCACTTCTACAATGTCTATTCCTCAAACAACACCAAACTTCAACATCAAGACATTTGAACACACTAGCTCCAGAAGACTAGTTTTCAGACGTCATGATTGTTTCTTGACGTTTGACCTCCAAACACATTAAACTCAACTCTAAAAGTAATTTATCACCATTTAATAAAGTTACCAATATTACATACACATACGAGGCTTTATTGCATCCTATTTCATTTTAGGGTCATTAAAGTATCCCCCACTTGGGAACATTTTTTATCGAATGACAATTAAAAAACATCAAGCGTAATGACACAAGACTAGCAGACCACAATCAATCATGAAACACCAATATATGAGCATAATCATGGGAGGAAACATAAACTCCACAACAACAAGATCAAAACATAACAAGCAAGTAAGAACTACATCTACAAACTCATTATGCATCAAAACTTTACATTTTTCATTTCATTGGAGAAACTTCCTTCTCCAAATAAAATTATGCTCATCATACCATCATTATGCAATTTATGCTACTTTTCAATAACACACTTAGGCATGTCAACACCTAACTTCATGAAATATTTAACTAAATCATACTAGATGCATACTTACATGAGGAAAACAATAGTGAATACTCATTTTTCTCATTAAAAAAATTAAACTAAAACATGCATAACGTAAAGAGGCCATGGAAAACTCATTAATGCTCATGACTCCTAAACAAAGGAAAAGCTACAAGGAAACTCTCGGTGTCCATCTTGAATAGGAATAGAATGAAAAGACAAGGATACTCTCATCACCTTACTATTAAACATGTCACCCCCCACTTAAGCCAAAACCTATCTAAAAGAACATATCATAAGAAATCTCAATACACATTAACACAAGGAGGAACTATCACTTACCGGAACCCTCACCCAGATTAGGACCCTTTCCCTCCTTCACTTGAAGAGAATAGAAACGAGTATTCTTTGAGTAATAAGATTTGGGCATCAAGAGAAGCTTGCTTGGCCTTTCTTCCCTTTTCCATGAGTGTTGGGCAATCTCTCATCTTATGACCTTTCTTCCCACACCCAAAACATCCATTCGTGCTTGCAAGGCACCTACCCAAATGTTGATTCCTACACATGGCACAACTAGACCTCTCATTATAAGAAACACCTTTATTCGTTCCTTGAGAATGAAGTTAAACATACTATCCCTGTTCACCATCGGGGCATCTTTTTTTATAAAACCTCTTCTTAGACTAGGGTTGAATTGGTTCATCGGACCTAGATCTATTAAACTTCTTATTCTTTGCCTCAAGTTTAGACTCTTCCATAGATTGAGAATTCACCATGAGTCTAGAAATGTTTATGTCATCATGAAGCATGTCCGAACGACACTCTTGTTTAACTAGATAGGATATCCGAGTCACAAACCAACTCATCGCATCTCTAGAGTTTGACACCAAAGAATGAGCATACTTAGACAACTGAGTGAATTTAAAGGAGTACTCTTGCAACTCATGCTACCTTGTTTAAGGTTTATAAACTCCTCAACCTTAAGCTCCCTCTTCTCACGGGGAAAGTACTTACAAAGGAACGGTTTCTTAAACTCTTCCCATTCTAAAGGACCCGTTTCAACAAGCCTTTTGGACTTTCATTGGGTAAACCAAATTTGGGAAACATCTTTCAATTGATAAAAAGAAATCTCCTCTATTTCCTTAGAAGTAACTCTGATGGAACTCACTATCTTATACACCTCATCCAATATGGGGATTTATGACACAAGATTCTATTACAAGCTCTCATGGACATTGTCGGTTAATGCTTATTTCCATCATGTGAGATGTCATGTGGTTTCTTGATAGGTTCTAAAAAGTGTAAATAGTAGTATGGGATGCTACCTATACATCACACAAGTAAGCTTTGAAGGGGATCATAGTGATAATCTTTAATCTTAATGGCTATGTTATGAAAGTGTTCTCAATGAAATAATGGAAGAATGTTGCTCTTATATGCTTAAATGTGATATGCATGCTATACTTGTGTTATATTATGAGTTATTTTCCCTTGTCTTGCTCATATGAAATGTTATGTTTCTTATGTTTGAATGTGATGTAAAGGTGAAAGGAAATGAATGGTAAGTCCACTCTTGCTGACTCTAATGTGGTTCCTTAGTGTGGATGGTGGTATGGGACGCCATTCATACATTGCACAAGGTATGGAATAAGTGCTATCTAAGGTGAAGGTTAAAGGTAAAGGTAATGGTTGTTAATGTGATATTGTGACATGCATGATGTTGGTGCTTGTATATGATGCCTTTATGTTACTGTTCATGATATTTCAGAAGTGGCACGAATGCATAGTTTCCAACAAAATGTCCTTTTAAAACATGTTTTTGCATGGTCATCATACTTAGTATATTTCTGTGTACTGACCCATATTATTCATGTTTTTACTACAAGTCTAGGTTCCGACAAGTGATTCCATATAGCTAGTGCAATGCTTGGATTGCTTTCCTCCAAGAGTTGGTATGTCCTCATGATCCAAGGACAATACTTTATGTTTCATTTAGTGTAAGTATTGGAATTTTAGTAGTTGTTTTTAGATTGTAAAGGGTTGTGTCCTAATTACTTTTTAAGGTTGCGTCTAAGATGGCCAAGTAAGATTTAGACTTCTGTTGTACTTAAATTTTTATGTTAATGAAGTTTTAATATTTTGGACTTAGATGAGTTTTTAATTCCACACTTCCTATATTGAATGCAATGAAATTCTATGAGGCTTGTATGAAACCCTCCAGGGTCAAGTACGTTGTTTCATTCTCCGAAAACAACTCTCAATAAATATGTAGAATTGTAGGTCCATACCTTAGCACCTCCATAAGTCATCTACCATAATTTGAACAATCCAAACCAACAAAAATTCTTCCAAATGCTCAGTAATAATGCAATCGATCATTTCTTAATTTACAAATTGATATCTTGACAAAACATACCATCACAAATGAAGACTTAAAATAAAAAACTTGAATTGTGCATCCAACTCTGTAACCCAATCCCCTTATCTATCAACATTAGCTCATATCTTAAAAAATTTTATGAACTCACGTACCTTAGCCTATCATTGAACGTCTCTCTATCGACCTTACCATATCATTCGCTAAATATTTGACCATACTCATTGCCAAACTCAAAACCACAAAAGAACTTATCATCTCACTCGAGCTGAATGTCTTTACACTACTTTCTGAAGTCTTATCCAATAATATTTAACCAATCTGATGAACTCGTAATACTATTACCATAACTACAGAAAACCGAATGAGAAAACGTGTCTCTTAATCCAATTCTCACCCCCTTGAATGTACCTCTTCATCCCTTGCGATCAACGAAAACGGTCTTGGTCTCACCTCATTCCGAAGGCTAAACTATATCTCACTAATTATTTCTTTCATTATGACTCTCTTTTCTTTAAATTCTATTTGAGCAGTGTTCCAACATCTCTTAAACTTTTCATACAACCGCGTTACTCACCAAATGGTAGAAAACCACAACCTTAGATACTCGCAAGACATTAATATCATAAAAAATCATTTAACCAACAATCCTTATTATATAGGTGTATCTCAAGCACAATCCATCAAGAACTCTTATTACCTTCATACTCAGTTAACCCTTTTCATCACCACGAAGTCCATCTTTTCATCGACATGAAACCTCAAACTTTGTTATACCAATTAAATTCAAAAAATTATACTAATTTTATACACACTTTTTTACTAACGTCTTCAATTGCCTTCACCCAAGAATACTCATTGAGACTTACTTTATGCATAAGTTTGTCATTTCGGTACCAATTGACTTTTTTGGAACTTAAGATAAAATCAACCGTCGTCATTTCGAATTCTCAAAATGCACTTCACAAAATAAATGCATTAGTACCATATCAAGGATCCACTACAAAAATCTTCCTTAAAAATAATGTTTAGCCCAAGTGCATGTAGTAGCAATCTAGTGGTTTCTCAAGTGTTAATGCAACACCGAATTTCATTATCTGAACCTTTCCTTAAATAGCTAGAATCCGCACTTAACAATTGACATATTCGTTTCCACATAACACTAGTACAATATGGTGAAATTCTGTTAGATCCATCATCATAACACATCCTACCTATCAATAAGAACGTGCCTGAATATTCCACACATTTGTACCCATTGAATAGCTGCAAAATATTATCAAATATTTTCTTTCTCTAGACCAACTGATTTGCATTTTTCTTACATTAGTTAACACACTTCATAGCACAAGTAACACACTTCATAACTCTAACCAAGTAAGCATCAGTATTATTCTAGTAGTCGTATCATGACCCTCTTTGATATGCACCCAATCTATGAAATTGTAGTAGAGATTCTAACCTTAATTAATGCAGCATAAGTTCATCATTCACTAAGAAACTAATACATGTTATGATAACTTTACTATCTGTATAATCCAAAGTAAAGGTTATTTATTGGTTCCTTACGAAGCTTATTAAATGTTGTCACCTTGGCATAGTCATCTAACTTCACCAACTTTACCTCCATTGCTAAATCAACAGCTTCCTAAAAATATTTTTCTGAATTAGCCGCCTGTAAAATCGGAATTTGTAAATTTGATCTCAATCCATTTTTAGAGCAGCGAATCCTCTCTTTCGTACTGAAGCAAAGTTGAGTCGTATATTTGGATAAGCTACAAAAATTGGCCTAATAACCTACAACAAGTAACTTTTGTTGCTCTATATTAAGAAATTCATCTCTCCTCTTATCCCTCAAAGTTTGAGATGTATACTTTTCCATGAAGAACCTGGAAAAGATTGCTTAACTCATAAGTAGTACCTTTACTGGTCGACATTTAACATGAGACCGCCACCACATATTGGTATATTTTCGAAAATAGTATGTCATAAACTCAATACTATACTTCTCTATTTTATTCATCTTATGAAGAAACTAATGAAAATCAATAAAGAAATCATAAGCTTCTTCATATTAAGTACCTACGAAGAATGGGGGTCTTAACTTTATGAAACTAATGGAAAAATCATACTGGTCACTAGTCATTACAATTCTTCTGTAAAAATATGCCCATTTCCAAGGACACGTATTCTTTGCTAATGTTAGTGTTTCTACTTTAATTATTCCAATACTAACTAGTGGCGGGGCCACCTTATAGTTAGGGGTTCATCCGAACCCCCTTCAAGAGAAAATTATATTATTTATGATTGATTAAAATAATTTTAGGTATATATAGTAGATGTTGAACCTACTTTTGCTATTTTGTGTGTCTATTTCATCATATTTTGAATCCCTTATTGAATATTTTGGCTCCGCCGCTGGTACGAACCATATGCGAATAGAGTGAAGGAGGTCGAAACTATTTTCGAATCACCTAGATATCAAGTGTATTCAATTAATAGAACGAAAAGAAGAAAGAATAGAGTTTTCCTAAAGTCCTATTGCCTCTCACAGAAAAATAAAGTTGTTCCCATATCGTTGTGTTAGACTCTACTAAACGTGTCCTTGTGTGACGAGATCGACCAACCTAAAACACTGATACCAAGTTTCTGACGACTCAAAAAGAGTCATGAGTGCCCCCCACACTTAACCTTATAGTTGGGCAAACCAACGAATTCAAACCTCGACTTATATTAATTATATTTAACTTATGAAGTTCAATGCTCAAATCTTATTAAAGTAAATAATAAAAAAATCACTACAGTCTATTACATATTAAGAGTGGAAATTAGAGAGGTGTGAGTTATGAATAATTACTTCTTGTAAATTGGCATGTCATGAGTTTTTTTTTTTGTTGTAATATACCTCCATCATTACAATATTTATTTGTAAATAATTAACTAATTTGATTTTATAATCAAATAATTTATTTAAATAAATAAAAATAATCGGGAAAAGGAGATAGGGGATAAATACAAATAGAGGTCATTGAAAGGTGTTACATCACTTCTTCTATATTCAACTTTATTATGTATATAGATTTCTCATAGTTTTTTAAGTCTGCTGATGTAGCATGATTCATAGATCAAATATACCTTCATTAATAAAATATTTATTTGTAATAAATTAAGTAATTTGATTTTATACTTCAATAATTGATCTAAATAAATAAAAATAATCGGAAAAGGTGAAAAGGGATAAATACAAATAGAGACCATTAAAAGGTGCCACATCACTTTCTATATGTTCAAATTTATTATTTATATAGATTTCCCAAAGGTTTTTAAGTCTGCTGATGTGGCCTGCTTCATAGATCAGGAATAATATTTATTTATTTATTTGTGTTTTTTTGTCTTTTTCTCTCCCATTTCTCTAGTTATTTTATTTTATTTAAATTAAATCTATAACAACTTTTAAAGTCATTCAAAAATTAAATACTAAATTAAAAATATATGTAAATGCCCATTAATTTATTTTATGTAAAGAATGAATAATGACAACACAAATTAGTTTTACTACGTTATCACACTATTCATTCCAATGGTCACTTTTTCTTTAGTCTCCTTCGTTACACTTGCAGTCTTTCTCTACCCCCATTTTCTATAATATTAATGTATATTAATTGTGATATTCATTTGGATTATAAATTCTCAATCTTTTTTTCATATATATATCAAACTAGACAATACTCGTTTGTATTGTTGTAACAACCTATTTAGTCGGTTTGAGTAGTAGAATTATTTTTGATATAAAATTTACTGGGTCGACGGACCACGCGACGGACCGCCATGGTCACGACGGCCCGCGATGGACTCCGTCATGGCCATGACGGATCGTCATGGTCACGACGGACCGTGATGGACTCCGTCGTCCCATACTTGTGCAATTTCTTCTGCTGCTCTCTTCACTACCCTCGACGGCAAGTATGACGAACCGTCATAGGCACGACGGTCCGTCGAGGGTCTTCGTTCCAAAACACTTCAACTCTTGGAATCTGGGTACTGGGATTGACTCTCTGAACTTCACGACGGACCTGCAGCACAGACCGTCGTAGATACGACGGACCGTCACAAGCTGCGTGTCCCCGACTTGGTCAGACTCCCGCTAAATTTTAAATGGTTGTTTTGGACTATTCATAATTATGATTATGAAATTAGTGGGGTAATTTTAATAATTTACTTAGTTGGGCGTTAAAGGAGATAACTTTAAAATTAATAGTGGGTCACTTTTATAACTTTAAAGTATACAATTAGGGTGATAACTGAATTGTAGAAAAGAAGGAAAATTAAAGGATATGCACAGCGGTGGAAAGAAAACAATTGGAATAGAAGAGCGACGAACATATTGGAAGGGTTTGGAGGCAAGAAGAAAAGGAAAAGCGTTGGAGAAATAGTTATTTGATTTCGGTTCTTCGGTGGAGGTAGGTTATGGTTTATTTATATGTGATAGATAAACTCTAAATAGCAATTGATATGTATTGAATGATATTGTAAAGTCTCCTATGTACTTGATTGTGTGGTTGGGTGTTTTTGATTGTGTGGTTTGTGGTTGACCTAAAATTATTAGAATGTTGAATTTCTAATCTTGAATCCTCTCTATTAAAAATGACGCCTTGAATAAAGAAGGCTTGATGAAATAAAAATGATGAGATAATTGGATCGGAGTGTCACGTTCCGACACGGTATTATTGGATCGGAGTGTCACGTTCCGACACGGTATTATTGGATCGGAGTGTCACGTTCCGACACGGTATTATGGGATCGGAGTGTCACGTTCCGACACGATATATGGGATCGGAGTGTCACGTTCCGACACAATAACATTAAAGGAAAGGAATCTTGAATTAACTTAATATACTCAAACTCAAAGAACCTATTTCCCAAATGAGTATGGTGTGGAGGCCTGAGTCCTCATAGGTGTGCTTGATGTTGTGATTGAGGGTGTACCTATCATGGTGTTGTTGTCAATGGTTCATGTGTTTATTGCTTGCTACCTGTTAAGTATTGTAGTTGATTTTATACTATTGTTTAATATATACTGATTTCTATTTTGAGTTGGCCGATGATACCTACTCAGTACGTGTTCCTTGTACTGACCCCTACTTGTATTTTCTTCTTTGTTATTTTGTGGAGTGCAGCAAGTGTACCATCGACTTCGACTCGCCCTCAGCTCTAGCCAGTCTCCAGCACATCAGAGTTCAGGGTGAGCTATTATTCCTAGCTCGGGCTGGATTCTCTCCTTCACGTCTTGATGTCTTTGAAGTTCGGACATGGACCATCTTTTTACTTATTTTGGTTTCTTAAATACTCTTAGACTTGGTAATTTGAGGATAGATGTTCTTGATGTGATGACTTCCAGATTTTGGGGATAATAAGTGTTAAACTTTAGAAGCTTATTTACTTGGTTACATTAATAAGTTTTGGGTCTTCCGCATTATTTTTGTTAATTATAGTTGAACTATTGGTAAATGTTGGGGTTTAGATTTGTTGGTTCGCTCACCTAGTAGGCTAAGTGTGGGTGCCACTCACGACTCGTTTTGGGTCGTGACAAACTTGGTATCAGAGCGTTAGGTTCGTTGGTCTCATCACACAAGGACAAGTCTAGTAGAGTCTTGAGGAACGGTATGGGGACGCCTTTACTTTTCTTCGAGAGGCTATAGGACTTTAGGAAAACTCCATTCTTTCTTTCTTTCGTGCTATTACTTGGATCCAATTGGTATCTAGGTGATACAAATTGGTATCTGACATCCTCACTCTATTTCGCAGATGGTTAGAACTAGAGCAACAACTGTGCCAACACCAACACCGGCAAGACAGGGTGCGTCTGAGCCAACCATTGGGGCTGTAACTCGAGGAGGAGCAGTGGCAAGAGGCCGTGGTAGAGGTCGCAGGAGGACGCCCTCTAGAGGTAGAGGACAAACACCTGGTCCAGCTAGTAATAGGGCAGTGACTCCTCCACCGACTGATGATGTAGTGAGAGAGGGTGAAGAAGGGGAAAATGAGCAGGTTCAAGATGAGGAATTACCACCCCAGCCTACCCCAGAGATGATTAATCAGGTTCTTACCTATCTTAGCGGGTTATCTGATCAGGGCCAGACACCTCCAGTGTTTTCTGCACCAGCACCTCAGGTTCAGGGAGTACAACATGCAGCTGCTGTGGCTCCCCGCATGGATGCCTCATTGGAAGTAGGCACGTTTCCTCGATTGACTACAGGGTCCATAATGACAAGTGATCAGCATGAACTTTTCACTAAATTCTTAAAGTTAAAACCTCCAGTATTCAAGGGTGCCGAATCTGAAGATGCCTATGATTTTCTGGTTGATTGTCATGAGCTGCTACATAAGATGGACATAGTAGAAAGATTCGGTGTGGAGTTTGTGACCTATCAGTTTCAGGGGGATGCCAAAATGTGGTGGCGGTCGTATGTTGAGTGTCAACCAGCACAGGCACCACCTATGACTTGGGCATCATTCTCTAGCTTATTTATGGAGAAGTATATACCCCGGACTTTGAGGGATAGGAGAAGAGATGAATTCCTGAGCCTAGAGCAAGGAAGGATGTCTGTTGCTGCTTATGAGGCTAAATTTCGTGCACTATCTAGGTATGCCACTCAGCTTTGCTTCAGTCCACAAGAGCGGATTCGCCATTTTGTGAAAGGATTGAGGTCAGATTTGCGGATCCCAGCCTTACAGGTAGCTGCTGCAGCAAAATCCTTTCAGGAAGTGGTTGATTTTGTGATAGAAGTGGAGGGGGTGAAGCCAGACGACTTCACCATGGCGTCGACATCTAAGAAGTTCCGTAAGGGAGGTGAGTTTAGTGGTTCTTACTCCAGAGGGCAGAGTTCAGGAGGTTACCTAGCCCGTCCTATTCAGTCTTCACTGCAGGCTTTAGCTGGGGGTCCATCGCAGACCAGTCAGCCTTTTTCTGAGTTTGGAGGTTATCTCCAGACTTCGTCATTTTCACAGAGACCTATACTTGACTCCAGGAATTGTTATGGATGTGGAGAGGCTGGACATATTAGGAAATATTGTCCAAAACAGAGTTACAGACCCCCAGTAGTTAGAGGTAGAGGTGGTCATGGTAGAGGCCGCCATTCTGGAGGACGTGGTGGCCAAGGTAATGGTGGTCACCAGATCAGTCGGGGTGGCGGGCAAGTTGGAACTACTGCAGCGCAACTTGGTAGGGGCAATGGACAGACAGGTGATAGGGCCCATTGTTATGCTTTCCCCGGGAGGTCTGAAGCAGAGACATCTGATGCTGTTATCACAGGTAATCTTTTGGTCTATGATTGCATGGCTTCTGTATTATTTGATCCTGGATCCACATTTTCATATGTATCTTCCTCATTTGCTACTGGTCTTGATTTACATTGCGAATTGCTTGACATGCCTATTAGTGTCTCTACTCCTGTGGGTGAGTCTGTGATAGTTGAGAAGGTGCATAGGTCTTGCCTTGTGACTTTTGTAGGGAGCAATACCTATGTAGACTTGATTATCCTAGAAATGGTGGATTTTGATGTAATTATGGGTATGACTTGGCTTTCTCCAAATTTTGCAATCTTAGATTGTAATGCTAAAACTGTGACATTGGCCAAGCCTGGGACAGATCCGCTAGTGTGGGAGGGTGACTACATTTCCACCCCAGTCCGTATTATCTCTTTTCTTCGCGCTAAGAGGATGGTTAGTAAAGGTTGTTTAGCCTTCTTGGCACATCTCAGGGATGATACTTCCAAAGTACCTTCGATTGAGTCTGTTTCGATAGTCTGTGAGTTTCTGGATGTGTTTCCTGCAGACCTTCCTGGTATGCCACCGGATAGGGATATTGATTTTTGTATTGATCTGGAGCCGGGTACTCGCCCCATTTCCATCCCCCCTTATAGAATGGCTCCAGCTGAGTTAAGGGAGTTAAAGGCCCAACTTCAGGAGTTGTTAGGTAAAGGTTTTATTAGACCAAGTGCATCCCCTTGGGGTGCTCCTGTTTTATTTGTGAAGAAGAAGGATGGAAGTTTTCGGATGTGCATAGACTACAGGCAGCTGAATAAGGTAACTATTAAGAACAAGTATCCTATTCCTCGAATTGATGATTTGTTCGATCAGTTACAAGGTGCTTGTGTCTTCTCTAAAATTGATCTGAGATCCGGTTATCATCAATTGAAAATACGGGCAGCAGATGTGCCAAAGACTGCTTTTCGAACCAGGTATGGGCATTACGAATTCTTAGTAATGTCTTTTGGGCTTACGAATGCCCCTGCTGCTTTCATGAGTCTGATGAACGGGATTTTTAAGCCATATCTGGATCTCTTTGTTATTGTATTCATTGATGATATACTGATATACTCAAAGAGCAGGAAAGAACATGAGGAGCATTTGAGAATTGTATTGGAGTTGTTGAGGGAGAAAAGGCTTTATGCCAAATTCTCCAAGTGTGAGTTTTGGCTAGATTCAGTGTCCTTCTTGGGGCACGTGGTTTCTAAGGATGGAGTGATGGTGGATCCTTCTAAGATTGAAGCAGTGAAGAGTTGGGTAAGACCTACTAATGTTACAGAGGTAAGAAGCTTTGTTGGTTTAGCTAGCTACTACCGTCGATTTGTCAAGGGATTTTCTTCTATTGCTTCGCAGCTAACAAATTTGACTAAGCAGAATGTTCCCTTTGTATGGTCGGATGAATGTGAAGAAAGTTTTCAGAAACTCAAGACTTTGTTGACTACTGCACCAATTCTTACCTTGCCAGTGGAAGGTAAGAATTTCATTGTCTATTGTGATGCATCTTATTCTGGTTTGGGTGCAGTGCTAATGCAGGAGAGAAATGTAATTGCTTATGCTTCGAGGCAATTAAAAGTGCATGAACGTAACTATCCGACCCATGATTTGGAGTTGGCTGCAGTAGTATTTGCATTAAAGCAATGGAGACATTATCTATATGGGGTCAAGTGTGAAGTTTATACAGATCATCGTAGTTTACAGTACGTCTTTACTCAGAAAGATTTGAATTTGAGGCAGAGGAGGTGGATGGAACTATTGAAGGACTATGATATTACTATATTGTATAACCCAGGAAAAGCTAATGTTGTGGCAGATGCTTTAAGTAGAAAAGCAGGGAGCATGGGTAGTTTAGCCCACTTACAGGTTTCTAGACGCCCATTGGCTAGAGAGGTTCAGACTTTGGCTAATGACCTTATGAGGCTGGAAGTACTAGAGAAAGGAGGATTTTTGGCCTGTGTGGAGGCAAGATCTTCTTTTCTTGACAAGATTAAGGGAAAACATTTTGCTGATGAGAAGCTGAGCCGAATTCGAGATGTGGTATTGCGAGGAGAGGCTAAAGAGGCAATAATTGATGAGGAAGGCGTTTTGAGAATTAAGGGAATGGTATGTGTGCCCCGTGTTGATGATTTGATTAACACTATTCTTACAGAGGCTCATAGTTCAAGGTATTCTATACATCCTGGTGCAACCAAGATGTATCGTGACCTAAAGCAACATTTTTGGTGGACTAGAATGAAGCGTGACATTGTTGATTTTGTTGCCCAGTGCCCGAATTGTTAGCAGGTAAAGTATGAACACCAGAGGCCCGGAGGGACACTTCAGAGAATGCCCATTCCTCAATGGAAGTGGGAAAGAATTGCAATGGATTTCGTGGTTGGTCTTCCAAAGACATTGGGTAAGTTTGATTCTATTTGGGTAATTCTTGACAGGTTAACTAAGTCTGCTCACTTCATTCCGGTCATGATGACTTACAATGCAGAGAAATTAGCCAAACTGTATATCTCAGAAATTGTTCGATTGCATGGAGTTCCCCTTTCCATCATATCAGATAGAGGTACGCAGTTTACTTCTAAGTTTTGGAGAACATTACATGCAGAATTAGGTACTAGGCTGGATCTTAGTACTGCATTTCACCCTCAGACCGATGGTCAGTCTGAGCGAACGATTCAGGTGTTGGAGGATATGCTTCGTGCATGTGTGATAGAATTTGGTGGTCATTGGGATAAATTCTTACCCTTAGCAGAGTTTTCATACAATAATAGCTATCACTCAAGTATTGATATGGCCCCATTTGAGGCACTGTATGGGAGGAGATGTAGGTCTCCCATTGGTTGGTTTGATGCATTTGAGGTGAGACCTTGGGGTACCGATCTTTTGAGGGAATCGTTAGATAAAGTAAAATTCATTCAGGAGAAGCTTCGGGCAGCTCAGAGCAGGCAGAAAGAATATGCAGATCGAAAGGTTAGGGACTTGGATTTTATGGAGGGTGAACAAGTCTTGCTGAAGGTTTCACCCATGAAAGGGGTGATGCGGTTTGGTAAGCGAGGTAAACTTAGTCCAAGGTATATTGGGCCATTTGAAGTTTTGAAGCGCGTGGGGGAGGTGGCTTATGAATTTGCATTGCCTCCAGGACTCTCAGGAGTGCACCCGGTATTTCATGTGTCTATGCTAAAAAAATACCATGGGGATGGAAATTACATTATTCGTTGGGATTCAGTTCTTCTTGATGAGAATCTGTCTTATGAGGAGGAGCCTGTTGCTATTCTAGATAGGGAGGTCCGCAAGTTGAGATCAAAGGAGATTGCATCTATCAAGGTTCAGTGGAAGAATCGGCCAGTTGAAGAGTCCACTTGGGAGAGTGAGGTTGATATGCAAGAAAGATATCCACATCTTTTTACAGATTCAGGTACTCTTTCTCGCCCTTGCTTTTCTTCCTGTGATCGTTCGAGGACGAACGATGGGTAAATTGGTATCTATTGTAACAACCTATTTAGTCGGTTTGAGCAGTAGAATTATTTTTGATATAAAACTTACTGGGTCGACGGACCACGCGACGGACCGTCATGGTCACGACGGACCGCGATGGGCTCCGTCATGGCCACGACGGATCGTCATGGTCACGACGGACCGTGATGGACTCTGTCGTCCCATACATGTGCAATTTCTTCTGCTGTTCTCTTCATTACCCTCGACAGCAAGTATGACGAACCGTCATAGGCACGACGGTCCGTCGAGGGTTTTCGTTCCAAAACCCTTCAACTCTTGGAATCTGGGTACTGGGATTGACTCTCTGAACTTCACAACGGACCTGAAGCACGGACCGTCGTAGATACGACGGACCGTCACAAGCTGCGTGTCCTCGACTTGGTCAGACTCCCGCTAAATTTTAAATGGGTGTTTTGGACTATTCATAATTATAATTATGAAATTAGTGGGGTAATTTTAATAATTTACTTAGTTGGGGGTTAAAGGAGATAACTTTAAAATTAATAGTGGGTCACTTTTATAACTTTAAAGTATACAATTAGGGTGATAACTGAATTGTAGAAAAGAAGGAAAATTAAAGGATATGCACAGCGGTGGAAAGAAAACAATTGGAATAGAAGAGCGACGAACATATTGGAAGGGTTTGGAGGCAAGAAGAAAAGGAAAAGCGTTGGAGAAATAGTTATTTAATTTCGGTTCTTCGGTGGAGGTAGGTTATGGTTTATTTATATGTGATAGATAAACTCTAAATAGCAATTGATATGTATTGAATGATATTGTAAAGTCTCCCATGTACTTTATTGTGTGGTTGGGTGTTTTTGATTGTGTGGTTTGTGGTTGGCCTAAAATTATGAGAATGTTGAATTTCTAATCTTGAATCATCTCTATTAAAAATGACGCCTTAAATAAAAAAGGCTTGATGAAATAAAAATGATGAGATAATTGGATCGGAGTGTCACGTTCCGACACGATATTATTGGATCGGAGTGTCACGTTCCAACACGGTATTATTGGATCTGAGTGTCACGTTCCAACACGGTATTATGGGATCGGAGTGTCACGTTCTGACACGATATATGGGATCGGAGTGTCACGTTCCGACACAATAACATTAAAGGAAAGGAATCTTGAATTAACTTAATATACTCAAACTCAAAGAACCTATTTCCCAAATGAGTATGGTGTGGAGGCCTGAGTCCTCATAGGCGTGCTTGATGTTGTTATTGATGGTGTACCTATTATGGTGTTGTTGTCAATGGTTCATGTGTTTGTTGCTTGCCACCTGTTAAGTATTGTAGTTGATTTTATACTATTGTTTAATATATGCTGATTTCTATTTTGAGTTGGCCGATGAGACCTACTCAGTACGTGTTCCTTGTACTGACCCCTACTTGTATTTTCTTCTTTGTTATTTTGTGGAGTGCAGCAAGTGTACCATCGACTTCGACTCGCCCTCAGCTCTAGCCAGTCTCCAGCACATCAGAGTTCAGGGTGAGCTATTATTCCTAGCTCGGGCTGGATTCTCTCCATCACGTCTTGATGTCTTTGAAGTTTCGGACATGGACCATCTTTTTACTTATTTTGGTTTCTTAAATACTCTTAGACTTGGTAATTTAAGGATAGATGTTCTTGATGTGATGACTTCCAGATTTTGGGGATAATAAGTGTTAAACTTTAGAAGTTTATTTATTCGGTTACATTAATAAGTTTTGGATCTTCTGCATTATTTTTGTTAATTATAGTTGAAATATTGGTAAATGTTGGGGTTTAGATTTGTTGGTTCGCTCACCTAGTAGGCTAAGTGTGGGTGCCACTCACGACTCGTTTTGGGTCGTGACAATTGTTTTGCAAAAGTCTTGTTTTACTTATAATAATATTCGGTCTTTTAGATTTTTCAATTATGATTCTTTTAGTTTTTTTACATTTTTTTCTTGAATAAAATTCTGTCACGACCGGGGAGTACCCCCTAAAAGTAACATAGCGTACTTGAGGTCTCGGAGGTCTTATAAAAGCCCATAGTCATCATTCAATGCATTTTCATAGGAAATTTAGCGGAAAATTTAAAACTTTTCATAGCACATCATATGCTACAAACATCACTTCATATAAATATAAAATAGGTCATAATACATGTTAGACTCTAAGTCTCTTTTGTTATCTTAGACTCAGCATCAATAGAGTAGAATAGGGATACGGCCCATAACATCATAATGTAATATCTAAGCTATTACATAAACATGGAATAAGAACTTAACATAGGGAATCCTTGAATCATAAGGATCCCTTTCTTGAGCTTGAGAAATATCTATGAAGCCCTTCACTTAAAGAGACATCCTCTAGTCATCCATCACCTACACTTTGTATAAAAAGATGAAGAATAGTATTATTACAAGAATGCAGTAAGTATGAAAACCATGCATTTAAAGAGGACATTTTACTTAGAAATTATCAACGTGCCTTTTTAAAGAATAGTCATAAGCATTGGCACAATTACACAATATAACTCACATACTTCATATAAGCATATACACTATTCTTGGAAACACACCAACCCACTTACATTGCATTTAAAGCACATCAATCATGTTCAACATTATCTTCTTTTACCTTATTTCATTAACCCCTAAGTTACCCTCAAGTAATACTTGGTGCAATACATGAATAGTGTCTCATTCTATCATCCACACTCAATCATCACCTTAAAGTCACCAAGGTGAACATTCATACAACCTTCATTTACTCAAACATACTTATTCATAGAAACATATCATATCATGAGACACATACTTCACATATGGCCCAACATACTTCATGAACCACATAGAAGAGACATTCCAAGATAACATACAAGTCAAAGACTATACATACCATCACAATGAGGCACTAGTCAACAACTGCATATTTGAACATTCATTCCATTAATAAATCATAAGATCTTACTCATAATCTCAATCTAAGACTACTAGTGCGATGTACATGTGAAGCCCCATAACCTCACACATACTAATTAACTCACAAACTGACCACAAACATCATTATTTACTTCATACATCAACTTGAAAAGTATAGTCAACTACATGCATATCAAGTAAGACCTTTATCATATGGCAATTAAGACCAACATTATGCATCTAAGCAAGACCTTCATAATATAGGCATAATAGAAGTCATACCATGCATATTGTTATACATGTAAGTCAATGGAATAGTGTCATGCATGAGAGACATATACATATGCATGTACAACACCTTCCTAGAACTCCCTTCAAGAGATACTTGTTTTATGCATAAGTAAGTTTCATACTCTCACCTATCCTAAGCAACTTACATAAGTTATCCTAGTTAGGGTTCATGACTTTACTTCCATTGTCCATTTTACATTAGGGAAACTCAAGCCTTAACCGACAATAAAATCATGTGAGCTAAACATGGAATCCGGTGTCATGAAATCCCACACCGAAAGAAGGTGCTCTACTTGCCAAGGTAGAACATTAAGATCGTGCTAGCATATTAGGTGAATCCACTTGCTAGATCGTATGGGGGAAACATAGTTAAGGAAGTAGTAGATTTGTATTGAACCCTCTACATGCCCATTAGTATTAGAGTCCTCATCTCATGAGAAACCATAGAGTAAGTCTCTCTCCAAGGGGATTCAACACCTCATGTGTAACCATACGGTGAATCTCCCTCCTCGGGGAGAGAGTCAACACCTCTCATTGTCAAGTTCACCCGGTGCTAAGCTAAGTTACCTTTTTGAAAAGCCTTTATTAATATTACTTTCATAAAAATAGGCTATAAGAGATTAACTCCTCATATGCATAGCTTATAGGTTATAGATGACAATTGTCCTTTCATCAACCTAAATAATGTGAGAATATCCTTTCACATGGACATAACATATTTCATAACATAGTATAGTTTAGAGTACAATTGAGCAAACTTTTCAAAGTAATCTACTTAGTAGGTTATGATACATGCTTCGTTATGCACTTATTCATGTGCATGCATACGTTCATATACGAGGAAACGTTTCACATACCACATTTAGACACTAGACATATGCATACTTCATCATATCATATACTTGACATCATAGCATATATTTTCATGTTCATAGCTTAATCATGCATTCATACTTATATACATAAAGAAATAACCCTAGGAACTATCTATCAAGGTACACATGTGCAATGTATAGGTAAAATCTCATATCCTTACCTATACTAGTACACCTATCAAGTCATCCTAGTTAAGATACATTTTCATACTTCCATGATCATACAATACTTATAGTCATGCATGAGAGGTGTGTATATTAGTCATCATGATCACATAAGAGTAACAACCTAGTTACTTAGGAAGCCACCTTTCCAAGACTATAAAACATATACCATGTATCCCTCAAGCCATGAACAACTCACATATAAAACGTTCAGGAAATCTAAGTCACACATACATTACATCATAGGAGGCAAGAGTATATTCAACTTTGGAATAGAAGACTCTTAACATGCAATGATCACACATTCAATATAGGGTCACATAGGTAGGGGATCATGCTTCAATAGTAAATTCATCAAGGTTAAACATATAGACCACACCTAATCTAAATAACATCAATCACATTAGCACTATACCTAGAGCATGATACTAGGATTAAGGACTACACACAACCATTCATACGTGTGATTATCATCACCATAATTCACATTACATAAATTGCTTTCAAGGACATGATTACAACATATGTATATACATAGACAAGAAGGTAAACACTGCCACCATAAGTGGACCATACCAATCAACACAATTGAATGTCAATTCTATATTAAATAGAGAGATCTAGCTCAACTCACCAATACTTCCAAGCTATGATCACCATTGATTAATAATCAACAATTCATATTCAATTGATATAGATAGTAATAGCAATAAGCAATTCAATCACAGTTCAATTAAGATGAAATCAAGATCACAAGACCCACATTATAGGCCAATTTGAGAAATTAGGAGGACCATGGGTTCTCCATGGAATTGGATTTAATTTCATCTTAAAATTAGTAATTAATCATGTATTCTTCATTAGAATGCTTTTGAAATCAATTTGACTATGAACCCATGGCTAGATTGAAAGATAGAGACTTCGATAATCAATTCACATTGGAAAACCTTTGATTGAACTCCTTAGATGTTAGGTTAACTAAGGATCAAGGGTTACCATACACTAATAGAAGAAAATCCCTCACAATTGGAGAAGAAAACACTCCAAATTCATCTTATAGCTTGAGTTTGAATTTTCCCTTCAATAGAGGTTTGAGAGAATTTGGAAGACAAGAGAGTTTTGGGATTTTTGATTTCTTATTGGGTTTTGAGGTTTTGACTTGGAAAGGGGTTAAATAAGTCTTAAAAACAGTTTATAAACGACTCTAAAAGTTACCAAAACACCCCTACACTTATTGGGGCTTTTAGACATGTCAAACTTGACTTTAAGACGACACAACCGAATCTGGGAAGTGGTTGCGCGTCGCAGAGGCAACTCCTAGTTTTTGCCTCACTCAATTTTTGAGGCAGTGAACCTTATTTTGATCGCGCGAGGCACAAGATGTTTAAGTGCCACGCGCGTGACGCGTGAGGGACTCCCTATTTGGTGCTGCACGCTGCCCTGTGAAGTTTCCTTGTCCAACGTTTGGGTCCTCCTCAAGGACCCTTAGGGTTGTTCTCGGGGAGTCGTACCCGAACATTTTGACCCTTAACATGTCTATTAGGATCCTAGGGTCACCTCTACTGTTTTTAGACTCCAAACAGCACATAAAAATAAGGCAAACATACAAGGACACACTAGAACGTTTAAAGACTAACTTTCGAACGTCTTGGCCGTTCTTGGACGTTTGACCTCCAAACAATCTCAAATCAACGATACAAGCTGTAAAACACTTAATTAACATGTTATTAAACTTTTAAGGCTCTTGTGAGGCTCTAGCTATCTTAGTTCATTTTTAGGGTCGTCATAATTTCATTATCTTTCTCAACATGTAGGTCTTATGTTTAACTTCTCATATCACATAAATTTGATTACGTGTTTCCAGTCCCCATCTCTTGAGGATCAGTTATTATGCAATTTGACTGTGATAATAGATTAGTATCACATTTTCCCGATTTTATCATTAATTACGACTTAAATTTTAAGGAATTAAAAGAGATATAACAAGGAAGGAGAAACTGCACGTGTCACTCCTTGAATGCAGCCACACAGAAATTTCCTTTGATATCCTGCTGATTCCTCTTCTTCATGTTGCATTTTTGGTGGATTTAATTGGTCAGCTCTATATGTCAAATTACATGGCCCTAATGCACATTTTATATTAAAGTAATAATTTTTATTGTTGATGTGGTTTTCTTTGTTCATGATTCTCATTGTTTTTCGTTTTATGTGATTGGAAGTTTGTTTGTCATATTTTTGAATGACTACGATATATTTTGTAAATGTATATATAGGTTATAACTAAGGACTCAAATTGGCTCTGGCTATGGCTTCATGCTTTTGCAACATACGTTTAATTTTTATGACAATTCTCCTAAGTTTTGTTCAAGAAAACATGAGATTGAATAATTCAATTAGCTCATAATTGTGCAATTACTTAAAACCTAATTATAGAAGTTCTTTTTTATATCCTTGAGTTTTTTCTATTTATTTCTCAAGTTTTAGATTGAGATATATGAGTTGTTTCTGTTACGTGATTGAAGTATTGATTCCTTTTGTTTATAATTCTCTAATGTATATGGAGTTTTTTCCTACCTTAATTAAACTGAAAAAAATATTATATAACAAAGAATTGAGAAAATAATTACATCAACAAATTTAGTATAATCTCACAAAGTGGTCTATAGAGGATAAAATATAAACCTCACCAATATTCTTATAGTTAGAGATATTATTTCTAATAGATCCGCTCAAGAAAATAAAGATTCAAAGTAGAATAGGGAGAAATGATGTAAATGAATACCGTCATGATAAAATAATGTAACAACCTGATAAACCATCATAAACGATAGTCATAATTTCAAGCTACAACGATACTCGAGGTGTAAACAAAACACAAAATCCAATTAATTTATTATCAATTTAACCGAGAAATAAAATCTCTCTTATATCTTCAATAAACTTATAAATGAAGACATTTTGTTAATTTATTAATGTTATTTCATGTCTGTTGATATTTTACATAACCGCGTGAAACGCGTCTTAGTTTACTAGTTTATTTATAATCATAAGGCTTGCAATATTTTCTATGAAGTTGAATTTTCTATATTCCCTTTTGTCTCATATTTGATGATCATTATTATAAAAGTAGTTGTTTACATTTTCTTCGTCTTTAATTGCTTCTTCACTTTTTAATTGACATACCTACTAAAAAAATAATGATTGACATAATGGATTTACCAATTATCCTTATTAATTATGAAGTTAAAGAATTAAAAATTTAAAATTTTCAAGAAGCTCTACCTTTTCAAAAATCAATTAACTGAGTGAATAGGAGGTAACTGTTGGGTTTAGCAAGTCTGAATGGGAAAAGAAAAGAGAGAATATGAAAAGTGAGGGAACTATTTTGGAGGAAAAATGAAAAATTATTTGCAAAGTTCAAATGAAAAGTCATTTCTCCCATATCGGCAAAAGAAAGAGAAATTGTTGTCCTTATATAAAGAAACACTTCCATTACTTCTTAAAGAGCTAAGAAGAAGATGCCCCCTCGCGCCGTCGTCGTCGCTAGCTCGGCTTCGGTTTCGGCTTTGGAAAATGACTGATAGATAAATTTTTTGGGCAAAATTTATTTTATCAATTTTTGTTAAATCAAATAAATACTGTTAATATTATCTCTTATAAATTTGTGGGTAACGGTAACATTTCGAAAAGTTATTACTCTTTTCGAAAAGTTGTTACTTTCCGAAAAGCCGTTATTTTTCTAACAGACACATTTTTCCGAAAAATTGTTATTTTTTCCAAAAAGACACAACTTTCTGGTCTGAATAGATTTCTCTGAGCAGACACATTTCTTGCTGAAAATGACTATAAAAGGAAGTCAATTTTTGATTTTTTAAATACTGAAAATTTTCCTTTATAGCATATATTTTTCTCTCAAATAAATCAAAGTGTCGATCGTATGAGTCTGTGTGACTTGTTGTTGTTCTGAAGTTCGCTGAAGTTAAAGAAATTTGAGGTACCGCTATTTCTTTAACAGGTTTAATCCGTTTTATCTTGGGAGAAATTAATCCATAACCTTGGGTATAGTGAGGGGATTAAATTTCTTTAAGGACACACAGTAGTTTCTCTGGACTCGGATTACTTCTTGTATTTTATGTATTTCTTGTTTCATCTTACTTCTGTTTCTGTTTATTGGTTAACCTTATAAATACAGGTTAATATAACAATCTGAAGAAATTTATAAAAGTTTCTGTATTTGAGGTTTCTGGAGATTAAAACCTTTATGGTTTTCTACTCTCCTTGAATTTTTAAAATTCATTCGATGAATGATTAAAGGAATATAAAAAATTTATTGTTAAATCAGAAATAGTTGGTGTAAAGATTTGTTCTTTACTGTTAGTATCAAATACTTAACTTATCTGCCATTTGTGACAGAAAAAAAATGACTAATTCAAGTCAAACAAATGTTGGAACAGTAAGTGCTGCAACAGTAAGTGCTGCAACAACATCGGTTGCACATAATCGTTCAAATATTGCCTTAGCGCCGGTTAGAAACCTGCAAAGTTTTCTGGAGTCGACTTTAAGAGATGACAACAAAAGATGTTCTTCTATCTCACTACGTTGAGTCTGCAGAAGTTCATTAATGAGAATGTTCCTGTTATGTCAGATGAAACTCTGCCTGATGAACGATTCTTGGTAACAGAATCATGGACACACTCAGATTTTTAGTATAAAAATTATATTCTGAGTGGTCTGCAAAATGATTTGTACAATGTGTACAACAATGTCAAAACCTCAAAAGAACTCTGGGATGCTTTAGAAAAGAAGTACAAAAAAGAAGATGTCGGAATGAAGAAATTCATTGTGGCAAAATTTTTGGACTATAAAATGATAGACACTAAGTGTCACGACCCAAAACCGAGCCGCGACTGGCACCCACAATTTCCCTCCTATGTGAGCGAACCAACCAATCTAACCCTTATCATTTTAACATATATCAACAGAAAATAATACGGAAGACTTAAACTCATTAAATAAAACAAATCAACATCTTATTAATTCCCCAAAATCTGGAAGTCATCATCACAAGAACATCTATCTCAAATTACTAA
>NC_028637.1:54121185-54146508 GCF_001406875.1 Solanum pennellii
TAAGACCGTCGTCACCCAAGTTCAAGAATTGCAGGTCATAATCCATGATCTCCTTGCTGAAGGTATAAATTTATTCAATGTCTAAGTTAGAAATATTAAGTTTTCGCTTAATACTCACATAATCTTTAATGTAGGATTGATTGTGAATGATGTCTTTCAAGTGGCTGCAGTTATTGAAAAGTTACCTCCATTGTGGAAGGACTTCAAAAACTACTTGAAACATAAACGCAAGGAGATGACTATTGAAGATCTCATAGTAAGGTTGAGAATCGAAGAGGATAATAAGGCTGCAGAAAAGAGGTCACGTGGTAATTCAGCAATATCTAGGGTAAATTTTGTTGAAGAAGATCCCACAAAATTAAAGAAAAGAAAGAAAACATCTGGTCCAAAAAGCAATCCTCCTAAGAAGAAATTCAATGGAAACTGCTTCAACTGTGGTAAAATGTTCATAAGGCTACTGAATGCCGGGGTGTTAAGAAGGACAAGAAAAAGAAGGATCAAGCAAACTTGACTGAATCCAAAGGAGAAATGGACGATCTCTGTGCAATGCTTTCAGAATGTAACTTGGTTGGAAATCCAAGAGAACGGTGGATAGATTCTGGTGCCTCATGCCATGTTTGTGCCAACAAAAAATTATTTTCATCATATACTCCAGCACTTACAGATGAGAATTTGTTTATGGCAAACTCTGTTGTTGCAAAGGTGGAAGGAACTGGCAAAGTCCAATTAAAGATGACATCAGGCAAGGTGGTGACTTTGAATAGAGTCTAATATGTTCCAGAATTGAAAAAGAACTTAGTTTCAATTCCAGTTCTGACCAAGAATGAATTTAAATGTGTATTTGTTTCTGATAAAGTAGTAGTAAGCAAAAATGATATGTATATAGGAAAAGGCTACCTTAGTGATGGCCTTTTCAAACTCAATGTAATTGCAGTTGATATGAATAAATATTTTGCTTCTTCTTACTTGCTTGAGTCTAAATATTTGTGGCATGAACGTTTGGGACACGTTAATAACAAAACCTTTTGGAAACTGATTAACTTAAATATTTTGCCAAAATTTGAGTGCAATAAATCAAAATGTCAAATTTGTGTTGAATCTAAGTATGCTAAGCATCCTTATAAATCTGTTGAAAGGAATTCAAATCCTTAAGAATTGATTCACACTGATATTTGTGACATGAAGTCAACACCATCACGTGGTGGGAAAAAGTATTTCATAACTTTTATTGACGATTGCACTAGATATTGTTATGTCTATTTGCTAAATAGTAAGGATGAAGCAATAGATGCATTTAGGCAATATAAAACTGAAGTTGAAAATCAGTTAGATAAAAAGATCAAAATGATCAGAAGTGATAGAGGTGGAGAATATGAATCTCCATTTGCATAAATATGTTTAGAAAATGGAATAATCCATCAAACTACTGCTCCCTACACTCCTCAGTCTAATGGAATTACAGAAAGGAAAAACTGAACTTTAAAAGAAATGATGACTGCATTACTTATAAGTTCAGGTTTACCACAAAACATGTGGGGGGAAGCTATCCTTACAACAAATCAAATACTTAACAGAGTGCCTCACTCAAAAACAAATGTAATTCCATATGAGAAATGGAAAGGTAGAAAACCCAACTTGAAATATTTCAAAGTGTGGGGGTGTCTAGCCAAAGTCGAAGTTCCTATACCTAAGAGGGTAAAAATAGGGCCTAAGATTGTGGATTCTGTATTCATTGGATATGCCACAAACAGTAAGACATGTCGATTTTTTTGGTTCATAAGTCCGAACATCCGGATATTCATGATAATACAGTAATGGCATCAGATAGTGCTAAATTTTTTGAACATATCTATCCGTATAAAACTAGACTTGATTCATCTAGTGGGGGATCTAAGCAACCCAGAGAAGAACCAAAAGAGAATGAACATAATGAAGAAAGTCCAAGACGCAGTAAACGTCAAAGGACATCTACTTCATTTGGACCAGATTTTGTAACATTTCTTCTTGAAAGTGAGCCTAAAACATTCAAGGAAGCAATGTTGTCTAGCGACTCAACCTCTTGGAAGTAGGTTGTTAATAGTGAAATTGAATCAATCTTAAGCAATCATACTTGGGAGTTGGTTGATCTTCCTCCAGGGAACAAACCTTTGGGTTCAAAATGGATCTTTAAAAGGAAGATGAAAGATGATGGAACTATTGACAAATATAAATCAAGACTTGTTGTCAAAGTTTTTAGACAAAAAGAAGGTCTTGATTATTTTGACAAATACTCGCCAGTGACTAGGATTAGATCAATTCGGATGTTAATTGCACTAGCTGCAGTATACGGTCTTGAAATTCATCAAATGAATGTGAAAACAGCCTTCTTAAATGAAGAGTTGGAAGAAGAAATTTACATAGAACAACTTGAGGGTTTTGTAGGTCCTGGTAAAGAAAAGAAAGTGTGCAAACTTATTAAGTCACTTTATGGACTGAAACAAGCACCAAAACAATGGCATGCAAGGTTTGATCAAACCATGTTGTCAAATGGATTTAAGATCAATGAATATGATAAATGTATTTATATTAAAGATTCTCCAAATCAGGAAGTCATTTTATGCCTATATTTAGATGACATGCTTATAATGAGCAAAGACATTGCCAATATAAAGCTACAAAGCATATGCTCGCTAGTAAGTTTAATATGAAAGATTTAAGAGTTGCTAATGTGATATTAGGAATTAAAATTCTTAAAACTCCTAACGGTCTAGCATTGTCTCAAACTCATTATATTCAAAAGATACTTGAAAAATTCAAATTTTTGAATTTTAAAAGGGCAAAGACTCCAATTGATGTAAATCTTCATCTTGCAAAGAATAAAGGTGAAAGTCAGTCTCAATTGGACTATGCTAGCGTATTGGGAAGCTTAATGTATGTCATGAATTGTACACGACCAGACATAGCTTGCGCTATCAGTAAACTGAGTCGATACACAAGTAATCCTAATCATAATCATTGGTTGGCAATGAAGAGAGTTTTGGGATACTTAGATGACACTCAAAACTATGCTTTACATTACAACAAATATCCAGCCGTTCTTGAAGGATATAGTGATGCAAATTGGATTACTGGATCAACTGAAACAAAATCCACAAGTGGATACGTTTTTACTATTGGTGGAGGAGCAATATCTTGGAAATCATCCAAACAAACATGTATAGCTCGCTCTACAATGGAGTCTGAATTCATTGCTTTAGACAAGACATGTGAAGAAGCTGAATGGCTCCGGAATTTCTTAGAAGATATTCCATTTTGCCCAAATCAATGGCCCCTATATGTATACACTGTGATAGTAAAGCTGGAATAGGATGGGCTGGAAGCATTCTGTATAAAAGTAAGTCTCGTCACATAAGACGAAGACATAACTCTGTGAGACAACTACTCTCTAGTGGAATTATTACAATTGACTATGTGAAGTCAAAAGATAATGTGTCGGATCCACTTACAAAAGGCCTAAATAGAGAGGGAGTTGAGAAATCATCGACGGGAATGGGACTATGGCCGAGAACAAGTCATCGTGGCGGTAACTCTACCTAGAAGACTGAAGATTCCAAGATCTAAGTTCAAGAAGATAAAACAAAGTCATTGATGACGGTTCAACATTGTCAAGGAAAAAAGTGATTATTATTTTATGGTTCATTCTCATGATGAGACAATGTTTAGTAACCAGAATAAAGACATAAAGACTTTTTAAGGGTTTCTAAATTTGATACAGGTAATATCAAATGGTGTATCTATGGGATAACACATTTAGAAATCACCTATGTAAGTGTGAAGTGTAAGCCACTTCAAGGAGAATCTGGTAAGGCCAGTTCTTTAAGCACTTACTATCCAAGATGTGTGCATGGCTGAAACGAACAAAACAATGAGAACTAAGAACAGTTCAACGGTTGATTGTGTGACATATGTTGTCTAGGTATACACCAAAGCTCGACGGTTCAAAGATATCAAATCTATCGATTGACTGAGTATATCCGATATATGTTCACTACGGAAAGTTTAAAGGGAAACCTACTTATCCAGATGCGATTAACCTTTACCTACAAGACACACAAGTTTTTTCATGCATATGTTTTAACAATAGCCTTCCCCATTCATGTGGGGGATTGTTGGGTTTAGCAAGTGTGAATGGGAAAAGAAAAGAGAGAACATGGAAAGTGAGGGAACTATTTTGGAGGGAAAATGAAAAGTCAATTGCAAAGTGCAAATGAAAAGTCATTTCTCCCATATCGGCAAAAGAAAGGGAAATTGTTGTCCTTATATAAGGAAACACTTCCATTACTTCTTAAAGAGCTAAGAAGAAGATGCCCCCTCGCGCCGTTGTCGCCGCTTCGGCTTCGGATTGGGATTTGATGTGATTGATTGATAAATTTTTTGAACAAAATTTATTTAATAAGTTTTTGTCAAATCAAATAAATCCTGTTAATATTATCTCTTATAAATTTGCGGGTAACGGTAACATTCCGAAAAGTTGTTACTCTTTTCGAAAAGTCGTTACTTTTGGAAAAACCGTTATTTACCTAACAGACACATTTTTCGAAAAAGTTTTTATTTTTTCCAAAAAGACACAACTTTCTGGTCTGAACAGATTTCTCTGAACAGACATGTTTCTTGCTGAAAATGGCTATAAAAGGAAGTCAATTTTCGATTTTTCATCTACTGGAAATTTTTCTTCTCTGCATATATTTTTCTCTCAAATAAATCAAAGTGTCAATCGACTGAGTCTGTGTGACTTGTTGTTGTTCTGAAGTTCGCTGAAGTTAAAGAAATTTGAGGTACCGCTATTTCTTTAACAGGTTTAATTCGTTTTATCTTCGGAGAAATTAATCCATAACCTTGGGTACAGTGAGGGGATTAAATTTTTTAAGGACACACAGTTGTTTCTGTGGACTCGGATTACTTCTTGTATTTTATGTATTTTCTGCTTCATCTTATTTCTGTTTCTGTTTATTGGTTAACCTTATAAATACAGGTTAATATAACAGTAACTAAATTTGTTTTTGTCCTTTCTTGATTAGTAAATGGACAAATTAAAAGGGACGAGTAAAAAAAATTGAATAAGTAATTAGGAACAGAGAGTATTAGTTAAACAACTCACTAGATCAAGAAAATATTTATTAAATGTTTCCTATAATACCCTTGTAATTAATTCATTTTGAAAGTGTTCATATTTATTTGTGAAATTCCAATAAATTTTTTAACGAGTGAATTACTATAAATATCTTCTTATTTATAATTTTAAGGATCATTTAAAATAAAACATGATCAAATAATATTGAAGGGAGGAAGTAACTGACTTAAATATTTTGGATTTCTCATGTATGAGGATTGACTTATGATCTATGAAAAGGAAAAAAAATATATTGAAAAGTTTATGATCATATTCATCACGTAGATTTTGCATCGGATTTGTTGTTTTGAAATTGTCCTACAAACAAATCGGATGTGACTCTCTTATCTTTAATATCATTAATTATGTTATTTATTATTCTCTTTATCTTTAATTATTTCTCTATCTTAAATCGAATTAGTTAGTTTATCATTTTATTCTATTTTTTTTTAGTGGACGTGTAACGATCCTCTTAAACATTTTATGAATTTAATTATTATTTTTATATTAACCTTTTTACTAGATTTATAAATTATTTACGACTTAGAACAATGTGTGACATGATTTTCAAATTTAATAAAGGAATATTTGTTATTAATAATAATGAATAAATAAATAAATAAAAAAGAACTGTATCAAGCCCATCATAAAAATAAAACAATAATAATAATTTTAAGCGCAAAAAGGCCAACAATCAGTCGCAATCATAAAAACAGAACGCTGCACGAGAAGAAAAACAAAACAGAAAGAGGAACACGATAATGAGGTAAGTTAACTACAAACTAAGTCTTTATATGGTCTATATAGATTGGTTATATTATTATATAATAATTAATATTAATGTATTATGGATATTGGATAATAAGAGAATGAAAGTGCAAAATTAGTTTTGCAGATTGTATTGCTGCACTGTATCGATTTTCCTTCTTTTATTAAAAAAAATTATCATATTGTTTTTGTTATCCATGATAGTTATATGCGATAGTTATTGCTGCACTGTATCGATTTTCCTTATTTAGAACTACAGTGCTGCATATTGTTTTAGTTATCTGTGATAGTTTTTGCAAATTTTTCTATAATTATCATATTATAATTCAAGTTTTGATATATTGGGACGTGAAATTAAATATTAAATATAAAATTATATAATTACCCTTAAATTTATAGGATTTAGATAAAGTGAGACTTAACCTTAGGAGCAGATCTAAGAAATATGATAATTGAAATGTTAATTGACATCAAAATTGGAGTTGGATTACAAATTTGGGTGAGTTTTGGGTCTAAGCTAGACCAATAGTAATATGTGTCATTAGTTTCAAAAGTTTATTGTGAACATTCACGTGAATAGATTGCTTGAGTTGGAGGTTCAACGCAGAGGGAAGGCTCAAGTCCCTGAGTGATTGTTCGGTTATTTGAGACAAGTAGATTTCTAAACCCTTGTTAAGTGTATGAAATTCGTGTATTTCATTTTAATATGTGTTTGAGAGTAATGTGAATTGGTGATGAGCTGACTTGTCCATCTTGAATAATTTTATTTGATGCAAAAAGGATAATGAAAAAGTAATGTGATTAATTGTTTGTGTGATGTGTTGAGAATGATTTCAAAAAGTTGTTGAATCATTGTTGATCCTGTATCATGATTGTGTTGTTGTGAAATATGCAATTTTATGAAAATTGTCATTTCCTCATTATTTGTGTGAACATGTCATTTGCATTGTTCTGAGACATGGTTGTGACAAGTGTGTGTGTATCATCAGGTCAGACATGCATCACTATACTTGAGATTGCATTTCATTGCGTTGCACTTTTTTATATTTGGTGAACTTGATCTTGTGTGTTGCTTATCTTGTTATTTCCTTTTTGTGGAACTTGTGATGGATGAATATTGAGCCTGTTGTTGAAGATATGTAATTTGTTAAAGTATTGTTGTTGAGTTATGTGCTATGTAAACTGTGAACTGTTAGTTTGGGTTGTTTTTATGCAGGTTGTAGTTGTGGAGGTTTGAATGGGGTCTAAGGAGTACCCGTATACTGTTACCTTAGATTTTGTTTAAAGGTTTGCTTGCTGACTAGGAATAGAGGGAGTATGAGTTATGCAAATAAATTATTAGCAATTAATTGTGCAAAAGACTACTTCATTCGTCCATTTTCGTTGTCATGATTTTTTTTATCAAACATAAGAACTTTGATTATATTTTGTGATGTTTTTCTATCATTATACAAGAATATACAAATATAGTACTTTTTGTATAGTTTTTGGATATTTAAATTTTTTATTTATATTATCAAATTATTGTAATCTAATTTAACTTTAAAAATTAGTCAAATTAATTTATGAAAAGTACAACATTACAATTAAAAATGAATGGAGGAAGTATTAAGTACTTTCTAAGAAGGTAATATCAATATTTTGTTTAAAGTTCATGTGAAAATGTTCTATTAGGCATACAATTTACTTTTTTTTTTTAAAAAATATTGTAGTTTAAAATAAGAAATGACGATAATAAATAATTTTATAAATTATTTTATTAAAATAAAAATAATTTTTTAAAAAATATTACTAAATATAAAAACTTTTTTTGAAAAAATGAATTATTTTTAAACATCACATATATTGTGAATGTGAATGTGTAATTATGATTGGTACGTCGTATTATAAATAAAAAATATGCTACAGTTATTGTTTTACCAACGAAATGCACTATCATAATGACATTTAGAAAAGTTGTCAGTACTTGGTAAAAATTAAGTTGCAGTATATATAATACATTCCTCGTTTTAATTCAATTTATTTATTATTTTTTTAGTTCATTTAATTTTTTTTATGTATACAAAAAGATATGCATAGCCCACGTGGACTTTAAGCTGTACAAATATGCTCTAATAATGTGCCAAAACTTGAGGTTTTGTCAAAGGTCAAATCATGTGATTTGGAAATTCATCCGAAACATGAATTACACAATTCAAACTTATGCCATCATCACAACCTCAATTATTTGGAATACATGTCACCAAATTTATGTTTAATGACATTCTATTTGTTTTGTTGTTGTACTACTAAAGTTCTTTAGAAGAATGACCCACTTTTTAATAGCGGTCAGCACGAATCAATGTATGTTATTTTTTAATATTAATTTATATGCAAATTAAAGTTTATTTAAATTTTTATATACCTGTTAAAAACATTAAATTGTTAAAATATGATATGTAAAATTTATTATATCTTTTTAAGCAATTGATATTATTTTCTTATCTCAATTTAGTGACTATTAAATTTTCTGAGTTAATCAAAACTTCTAAATGTTTATGTAGTATACAATTTGATTAATTCAATAATTGTAATTCCTCGATTTAAATTTCCTCCTTCGTATGTAGTAATGTCATTGATATTCGAGAATAATATTGAATATACTTACAAAAAGGATAGTTTCAGAGACCTCGCTCCAGGTTTCGCTCTATAACACTCACTTCCCCTGTGGTTTACAATATTACGTCTACCTCCCTTATTTTCATTTACTTGTAACCATTCTTTAAACCTATTTAAAATAAATAGGCGAAATGGTCTGATGGACCCTTGTACTTCTATCAATTTGTATTGTAAACCCTTCTACTTAATCTTTTGTCAACTGAACCCTTTAACTCAATTAAAATGAGATTTTTAAACCCTTTGATCGTTGATTAAGCTTATGTGACATTTATTTTGCTGACTCATTTATAGCGCATGGTATCACACTTAAAAAGGCGAGTGAAAGCAATAATTTTCTTTAAAAAAATTAATAATAAAAAGAAAAAAAAAGGAAAAATAGATTAAGGATCCCCCCCCCCCCCTTTTCTTCTCCCTTGCTCCGACGTCTCCTTTTTTCTCCTTTTGCTCCGACGCTCTGAGAAATCGACACAGATCTCGGCGGCCCTTGCGATTGCGTTTCATCTGCATCTCCGTCCATTTTGTCCATTGAACCTCCGTTAATGATTAAGTGTTTTGGTGAGTTATAACACTACTAGTGGAAGTTTCACATGTTGAACAATACAGCTGATTTCGCTCCGGTGGTTATGAGTCTTCTATGGTGGTTATGTGATGATATTGTTTCGATGGCGATTTTGCTCCGATAGCTTGATTCGCCCATTCTTATCATAGATTTCTTTTTGTTTTGAGATATGAGTTTGATTGTGCGTGGTCGTATTGTTCGAGCTATAAAAGTCTACCATAAAATTCAACTTTAAGAACTGTTGTATGCTCATATGAGTTTTGAAATCTGGATTCGACTTGTGTTTTTTTAGCTTCTAATCATTTTCAAAGAAGAAAAAGATTAGGAGTACGGAGATTGTTTGTTAGTCTATATAGCACCATAACCATTGGTGGTTTTGCTTTGCTTAAGCATTTTAGATCAATGAAAAAAATTCTAATTTTTGTATGCTTGGCTTACCCAGATTATCAATTGAAATTGAAATTAAAGGGAGAAGAAAAGTGATTCAATAGGATAATAGCTATGTCTCACTTGATAATTTGAGAAATTAATTTTGGAGTTTTTCGAGGGGAGCAGAGAATTCCACTCCTTGATTAGGGTCTTTATTTTGTGTCTATGCGTTTGCTGGTTGGTTGAAGGACGTGGAGGAAAATTTTGGTGGTTGTGAATTGAGGGAGGTGGAGGAAAAGTGACAGAAAGAGAAACTTTTTGTTTATTTTTTATTTAAATGTCTTTTTAGTTGATAATTTAAAAATAATTATGGCATGGTACTAATACATATGATGTGCATATGACATGTCATTTACGTTAGGGAGAGTGAACTACACACATGGTTGGAAGAGTTCAAAAGTTTCATTTCAATTGAGCTTAAGGGTTTAGTTGACAAACAATCAAGTAAAGAGTTTTAGAATGCAAACGCATACAAGTACAAGGGTCCACACGATCATTTTGTTAAATAATTATAATTAACTTATTTTGTCAATTTTACCCTTATTTATATTAATTTTTTATATTAATAAGTATTATATGAGAAAAATAACTCATTTAACAAATACACTAAAAATTAATCAACACAAATACGTATTTTTTATCATCCAACAAAGATCAATGTCTTCATTCAAGCTGACCCACCATTTTCATCAAATATTAACTCTTCATCTCCATTTCACCTTTACCAATTCATGTAGAATTTTTTTCCCACAAGAACTCATCATTTTCCGACAACAATTTCTTCAATTAGAAGATAAAAATGAATTCCCCAAGAGAGAAATTTAATAAGAACAATCAGATTTGGTTCTAGTTAAATATTTTCACGAGTAGAGAAGAAACATGATCCAATGAATAGAGATAAATCATTTAAGATTAGATCTAAACTTTCATATATAAGGTTAAATTTGTCAAATCTAAATTAATTTATATTTATTTTAAATAGGTTTAAATAAAGGTTACAAGAAAATGAAAATAAGAGAGGTAGTCATAATATCTTAAACCAGTAGGGAAGGGGAGTGGTGAATGTTTTAAAGTGAAACCTAGAGGGAGGTCTCTGAAATTATCCCTAAAAAAATGAAAGTTACATCTTATGTTATTTCACTTGTCTTATATTATGCTTCTTGTCTTTTTGTCTTTAAATTTGGTTTTTGTCTTTAGAATTAATGAAACATTACCCAACTATTTTATCATGAAAAACATGATTGAAATTGCCTCCACCGAGTGCTCAAGGCTATGAAAATGAAAATGGAGAAGAAACCTCGAAATGACGTGGAATCATGCCTGCGGACACAGATTTTAATGAGCTAAACCTCCGCGAACACGACAGGTCTCGTGCAAACCGAAGTTCAATTCCTTGACCTCCAGCAAACACATGATCCTCACCCCTCCCCTCCCTAAATGCAACCATAATCTTGGGAAACGTGGAAGGTGCACTAGAACACAACTGAAGAAAAATCAGCCAAGTATCAAACCATGAAAGGATCCTTGGGATTTATCTAGAACCCCGTACACATATATCACATATGCAAATCAATTATACTCCTCATTTCGAACTCAATGAACCCGTCAAAACATGAATACAAAGTCTCCTTGACCCGACATCAGTGAAAACCACAAGAAACTAAATGAGTGAAAACCACAAGAAACTAACTTAACATATAAAAAGATCAAAACAAGCTCGGGACCTCTCCAAAATAAACCAAGACCTTACCTAGACCTAAAATCATTCCTCAAATCAAATTAAATTCTTACAATTCTGATCTGAGGATCCAAACCCTGAGTATTGACCAAAGTCAACTAAGAGGCTAAAATTTAAAAATTCACAACTTAGGCTATAAAATTTGAAAAAAGACTTGGAATATGAATCTGAAAACTATCACATATCAAATTTCACATTTCGAGACTGATTTAAATCAATAGGATTCCATTCCGACACTCCAAACTTCAAAAGACATCGAAAACCACTTTCTTAACAACTTAGTCTTTCGAACCTAAAACTTACCATATTCTCCACTTTTAACTCAAAGTTAAAAAATAACTTTTCAAAACTCAAACATAGAAGACTCGGGTCAATATTAGAAGGAGAAAAATGGTAAATTGACGAAACTTTCCAAAATTAACCAATCTGGTCATTACATTAAGTGAAATGAATTCATTTTTCCCATATTTAGTTGAATGGATCACTCATATATTTTATATGGGTAATAGTTACTTCAACCTATTTAAGTTCATACAAATGTGGACAAAATGGGTAAACATGAGAATCCACATATACCCATATATCACTCAATTATAATAAATATTCCTAATTGCACCATTTGTTTTTGAAAAAATGAGATGGATGGGGGTGGATGTTAGAATATGTAACAACTCAGATTAAAAATATGGAAATTTTAGATTTTTAGGAAGTTGGTTTCAGTATAACAACACTACCTATGGGCCATAGGTGGGACGATAGTTCGTATGTGGGTTTCATGGATTGTGAGTTAATTTTTCCAACAATGTAAATTCTAGTTAAGAATGACGGCACACAACCCGTCAATGGGCCCATGAACCTTAGGTGGCGTCCTGTCATTAGGGTTCAAATTTAGGGGTCTCTAATCCTACCCATGTCTGACCAGTATGATCCGTGGTTGGACCTACGGATCATAGGTCTAGGTCCAAAATTATTTAGAGGAAAATGAATTTTAGATAAACTTCAAATGATCATATCTTAAGTAAAAAATTAATTAGGTGAACCATTACCTATCAAAGTAAAGATAATTGAATCCTCTTTTCAACGCTAACGAGTTTGATAAAATCCAAGCTTGCTGTTAAAAGGTATGCTCGTTTTATGGAACCCTTGTTGGGCAGGGATGAGACATGTTCCATGACCAGTCAACAGGCAGTAGTTAAATGATGGTCCATTGGTCCCTTAATAGATGCCACTTCGCCAGTTTTAAGTTAGGTCCATTTTAATCTTTGCCCTTATGCATTAGGTACTTATACTACATCATTCGATGCCTAAACTACGTTTGTTTACTTAGTCTAAGCCTAATAATCTAGTGAGATATACCAAAACCCTCATTCTCAAAAAAATTCAACCAAGTTAGAACAAAAAAGAGAAAGAGGTTCAAGTTTCTTTCAAGAACAAGCGAAAGGGTTCTTTGAAGTTCATCCTCGAAATCTAAAGGATTTATCCAATGATTTCATCACCAGATATGTGGGATTTCATATGTGATTTACTTTCATCCACTAGGTCCCTAAAATTCAATCAGTTCCTTGATTTCATAAAACTTGTTTATACCTACGGTTTTAAAAATCTTGGGAATCTTTGTGATTTTAGGTGTTATAGTATCCATAGTCTAAATAAAATGTATTATTGAAATACATTTCTTATTCCTTGTATAAAACTCATAGACATAATTTGTGTAAATTCTCTTAGTTCATGAATAAAACTTGCTAGGTTAGTTAAACAGAAAATCATGCTCCAGATTTAGAATGTCACATTTGCAGTTGCTAGATTAGTTAAGAATATTATTGAGGTAATGCAAGCACTAGTGTTAAGAGTGTTGAATTAGCATCCTATAAACTAGAAGATGTGGCTATATTTGGTTCACACAGTGGAAAAAAAATATGGGTGAGAATTTAGCTCTTGTAACATGGGATTGTTTTACCGGAGCTTTTCTGGACATGTTTTTGCGAGATAGTTGAGGGAGGAAAAACACAGGAGTTTATGTTAAATCCCAGTTCAAGAGTGTGGTTTAAAGTTCACTCAGATCTCCAGGTATGCTCCACACATGGTTGTCGATCCAAGGGCACAAATGAGCAAGTTCTTGTTTGGAGCATCCAATCTAATTAAGACAGAGTGCTGGAAATTTGTGTTGTTCCAGGATATGGATGTCTCAAAACTCATGAATCATGTTAGAATCTTGAGGGAGATAAAATTAGGTGTAACAACCTGATTTCTGTCATTAGGGAAAAATCAGTGGGGAAAGAATTAGGGCTAGAAAACTTTTTCGTAATAACTTGAAAATTTCCCAACCTAGTCCAGATTTAGATAAAATAAAAGTCATTAAGGTGTAGTAAAATCAGGTAACAACGGGTTGTTTAATTATGATTTTTATTACATGAGTGGTTAGATAAGTTGTTAAAGAATCCTACAACTTTATAGAATTGAATTTGGGTGAGTAGAACTTCCGAAATCGATCTTTACGTGAATTGTATTTTTCTGAACGCCGCTCATCAAAGGTGTGTTCTGAAATAGGGTCTTGGAATTTTCAAAAATAGCTCACTGTTTCGTGAAAGCCTCTTTTGTTGGGGTTTCAGTCGCAGTGGTGGTGGTGCTGTAGCGGGATGAGTGTTGATATGGGGGGCCAGATGCGACTAAACCTTGTAAATAAACCCCTAAATGTCCTTATTTTGCACTTTTCATTTTTTAGAGCTAAGGAATGAACCCGGGCGATTCTTGAAAATTTTTCACTATTCTTGAAGCGAAAGGTAAGATTGTAACTCCCCGAATCCATTTTTCGAGACGTAGAATGTAATCTAATGGATAATTATCGACGGGGAAGGGTTTTGATGTAGAATCTATGGTGGAATAAACCCTAAATTAGATACTTGGGGATCATGGGTATGATCTAGGGTTGTTAGAATGTTACTAATATGGGTAATTAGTGATTATTTATTGATTTCTATATTATATTCATTATTTGTACACCAAGAACAAGCGTAACGAATCCGAAAAGGGAAGGATCAAGATTCTTAGGGTTTCATTCTTGTTTCAAGGTAGTTGATGGTTGTAATTACATGATTGTGTGATGTATGTTTGTTTTTACTTCATTATAATACATGTATGTATGCGACTGTGCATTATTGATCACACTTGTTGTAAATGAGATAGATGAATAACTATATGCCATAAATAACTTCTTGATTATATGACGTTGAGAATATACTTGTGATTGTAATTGTGGTATGTTGAATGGATCGGTCGCCACAGTCTGGCATAACCAATTCGGATCGGTTCCCACATTTCATCTTGATTAATCAGGATAGATTCCACCATATTCCCGAATAATAATTATGATTGGTTGTCACATTTCAGCATTAACATTGGATAAGGTACCATGTTCTTGTATGCTAACTGTTTGGGTTTGTGTCCCATGAGTGGACCAACTACATGATATAATGTGATAATTTAAAATTGTCAAATACTTTGTTGTTCGTAAAAATGATGATATTGTATATGTAAGGTGTATGCATGCTATTTTTATGTTGTGATGACTTATGTATGTTGCACCTAATGGGATAGCCACATGATCGTACTTGTACATTGTCATTTTGTATTGATACTACACTGGCTCTTTGTTTGTTGAGTACATGGCTTCTTCACTCATCTATTAATAGACCTCAGTTGGGTGAATATTAAGCGTGATCAGATTCAAGGGTGATCCAGTTCTTTAAGGCTGCCATGGATCTTTCTTCTTTAAGTACACTCTTTTCAGACTGAGATTATTTGTTTAAGGTTCTATTTAGTTTTTGGATCGTACCCCTTGCTCTTAGACTTGTCATTAGAAGAGTTTTGGCACAATTACTTTCAAGTTTTAGGGGTTGTTAGTTACTTGTTTTAGACCTTTGGAGTTTATAGGAACTCTGTATTTGTATGGTCATTTAAACCTTCTTTCGTATCTTTAAATGCTTTAGTTTTCATAAAATTTGTTTGTTTGGGTTGTAGTAATGGTTCGCCAATTGGAGAGTTAGTGTGGGTGCCAATCACGACGGTCTTGGTCATGACAAAGTTGGTATCAGAGCCATAGGTTCATTGATTTCATTGTACCAAAATGAGTCTAGTAGAGTCTTGTGGAATGGTAGGTGACGTTTGTAATTTTCTTCGAGAGGCTATATGACTTTAAGAAAAAAATTACTTCTTTATACTCTCTCGTGCCATGACTTGAATCCGATTGGTATCTCATGATACAAATTGGTATCTTTCCTTCTTCACTCTATTGTCCGAACTAGAGCAACAAAGGTGTTGTAACACTTTGAAAGTCTAAGACGTATTATAGAGCCTAACATAAGTGTTAAAAGGTTTAGACACTGTTTTAAGGTCCCTTTTAATTTATATAATCCATTTAGGATAGAAATCAAAACATCAAAGAACGTCCATGACGTTCGGAAACTAGTTTAATGAGGTACTAGTGTACCTTAGCCTATATGACTAAGTTTTAAGAGTCAGAAGTTGATAAATTTTGGTGGAAGGGTGTCTAACATCTGGGTATGACTCCTTAAGGACCAACCAAGGGCCCTTGAGGAGGACCCTTGCGTTTGGATCGAATGCTGCCTAAGGCAGTGTCCATAAACAGTTTCCATCAATAGTTCATGGTCCAATCGATGGGGCGTCGATTTACTCCGTCGATGGAAACTTATACTTTTGTCAAAATAAGGATTTTGACAAGTCTGAACTAAACGATGGACCAACAGGACGGTTGGTCCCTTGGTCCGTCGGTTGACACACGAGGCATCAACATGGTGTCGTCTATGAAGGTCTATTTTTGTTGCTCGATTTTAAGTGACTTTATTTAATTAATTTAGGGGTTATTTAATTATTTTGGGGTTAATAAAGGTCTAATTAATTTAAACAACAACCTATATAAAGACCCTAACCTAATTAGACTAGCCTAACTCTCATAATTCCCAAATCCAAATTCTCCCCTTCTCTCTTCTTTGTGTCTCCCAAGTTGAAGAACACCATAGGAGACAAAGTCAAGGTGGGTTCTAGGGATGAAATCACCAACGTTTCTCCATCAATGTTCATCAAATACTAAGGAATGTGATTCCTTTCAGCTTTGGTACCTCTTTCCCAAAGGGTTGCTTCAAATTGATTTCAAACGATGAGTTTTCATGTGGGTCTTTGCCAATCTCAAAATTGATCTTTCAATTGGATTTGGTTATGGTTTATTTTTATTGTATTGATTATATTATGATGAATTATTACTATATTACTCTACTCATTGATGGATTGTTCTAGTTTGTATAAGATGACATTTTCCCCTTAACCCTAGGTTGAGATCTTAATGTGAATTGTGTAGTGTTGGTTGAATTGACTTTGTTATTGGTTGAATTACTATGCTATGATGTTATTGTATCAATTATTAATAGATTAATATCAATTGTAGTTCTATCATGATATTTCTTGAGTAATTGATCTAGGTTGTAAAGTATATTATGAATTTGACCTATGTCTCTAATATTAAGCTATGAACTAGTGATGGATTGTACTGTAGTGTTGCAATTGACTTAATTATTATGATGGTTATTGTTGTGTGATGATATTACATCCAATTGTTGGGTTTAGTTTGAGGGTTGATGGTAAGACCTTGATGTTGGCTTATGAAGAAGACTTGGTAAGTCTTGTGATCTTAACTCTTTACTTCAATTATGGTTAAGGTATGATGTTGTATTGAAGTGTACCTTATGTTAACATTGATAGGGTTGGTATGATGTTGAATTGAAATGTCTTGACTATGGTTTGTGCAGTGTTGGCTAAGATGTAAATGTTATGAGGATGTTGATAACTTACAAATGTGCCTTATTATGAATGATTATGTAAATGTGCTAACCTCAAATTTATGAAATGCAATGAAAGGAAAGTACTCATGCAATTCTTATTGAGCTATGATGATGATGATTATACAAGGTATAGACCCTATGACCTAAACTAAGCTATGAATGTTAATAAAGGCTTAAAGACATTTCAAAATAGGACTCTAGCTTAGCACCGAGTGAACTAGAGTGAGGAGTGTCCCTTCCCACATAGGGAATGTAGGATCACTAATGTATTCTTGAGATTGGAGACTACAACGCATGTAGCATAAAGAGGGTCCGCCTTCCTTCGCTGTAGGGTTCTATGACACCGGATTCCACATTATCTCATGTGGTCAATGTCTGTTAAGGAAAGATGTTCCCAAAAGGTAAAATGAACTAAAGTAATGAACTCTAACTAGGATAACCTAAGGGATTCACTTAGTCTAGGTGTGTAGTTATCCTTGAAGGAAGTCTTAGGAGGATGTTCTGATATATGTATATGCTTATGATGGTATATGATATGTATATGATGATCTTGCACATTGATGATACTATATGATGATTGGTTTCACTTATGAATATGTGTTTGGTCTCTAATTCTAAAGTATGATGATATGTACTCTTAAATGATATGGTATGTGAAGTTGGATACTGGTCATGGTTCTTGTTGGGTTTGCTTGATTGAGTAACATTATGGGGTTTCGCTTGGTCATTGCACTAGTTGACTTTATTACGGTTCATGAGTAATTGTCTTGGTTTGGTTATGTTGTAATGAACGCTTATCCATGCTTGTAGCTATTATAACTTGATGATAGAATTGTCTTGGTTATGTGCTTAATTATGTGATATGTATGATGGCTTGACTAGACTTAGTATTGTTGGTCTTTTGATGTATATGCTTTTGACTTAAGGAATATGTCTTGTTGATTGGTAGGTCTTCTTGAATGTGCATAAGGCTTTTCAAAGTAAATTGTATAATTTAATGAATTGTCCCTTTTTAGACAGATTTCATGATATGTGTGAATATGGTCTCATACTTAGTACACGTTGTGTACTAACCCCATTTTCTCCCTTTTCTCAAACATTTTAGGTTTCAGTCAGCGAAGGGCTTTTGGGACGACTTTGATGGAAGACTTGGAATTTTCACTTATCCAAGTTGGGTAGGTCCTTACTTTCTGAGGGCAATTCCATTATCAAGCTTATGTTGTTGTTCTAGATATAAGGCTTTTAGTTCTTTCCTTTTCATTTGAGTACTAAACATTGTATAGCCTATATGTGGCTTTATTACGTTGATGTATGGGATATGCCCAATTGATATACTCTTATTTTAGATGGTTATGAGAATGGAAATCTGGTTTTAAGACTATGTTATATCTTATATATCTATGTGCAATAAAAATAGAAGACTGTGTAATTTTCCTATACGAAGGGTCTATGTTTACTCGATATGAATATATTATGTGTATGCGAGAGGTTTATGTAAACCTCAAGATAGATATAGAAAAGTTTTTAAATTTTTTTTGGCATTTTGACCTATGAATGTAATGATGTAAGCTAAGAGTCTAGTCTTAGTCCTCAAAGAGGATGACACTGCCGGTTACGTCTAGGGGGTGCTAGCTGGATGTGACAAACTTAGTATCAGAGCATGAGGTTGAATATCCTTAGAATCGATGCTCTCACTTAACCACGTATATGTAGATTCTTATTTATAATTGTGAAGCGCGCACACTTATGAATAAGAAACTATACGATGCTTAGGAAACTCTCACTTTCTTGGAAACACAATATCGTTCCTTTAGAGTCTTGACTCTACGTGCTCTTAGCATCTAATACTTTTATTGTGACTATAGGTAATGAATACCTGAAGAAAAGCCGCTCGAAGACTTGATGAAGAGATTGCCAATGCGGGAGTTCCTCCCCGTGGTGATCAGGTCCCTTCTCTTGAAGAAGATACTAATGATGACCAAGCTTCGGTCAATCCTTTACCTTTAACTGATGCTGACATAAGGGTTGCCTTTCTCCAAATAGCCCAAGCCATTACTACACAAGCACAAGCCGACACCACTCAAGGACAAGCCATGACGACCCAAGCTAATCGAAAGGTCGTACCCCGAGTAAACCAACATGTTGGCACCATGTCCTCTCGTTTGAGGGATTTCACTAGGATGAATCCCCCTACTTTCTATGGGTCCAAGGTTGAGGAAGACCCCCAAAGTTCATTGATGAAATCTATAAGATCTTTTACGCTATGGGGTTGAATACTAGTGAGAAGGACGATTAGACACTTACCAACTCAAAGATGTGGCCCAAACTTGGTACGGCCAATAGAGAGACAATAGGCCCTTAAGAGGGGGACCAGTGACATGGGTGATTTTTCAAGAAGGATTTCCTTGATAGATTCTTTCCTAGGGAGAAGCGGAAAACTAAAGTGTTGTAGTTCATCAACCTTCATAAAGGAGGTATGAGTGTACTTGAATTCTCTTTGTAATTCACTAAATTGTCAAAGTATGATCCTTCTTTGGTTTCTGATCCTAGAGATGAAATGAGCCGCTTTGTGATGGGAGTGTCGGATGACTTGCAAGAAGAATGTCATTCGCCTATGCTACATAACAATATGAACATTTCTCGTCTCATGGTTCATACTTAACAAGTGGAAGAGACAAGGGCTAAGAGAAAGAGTAACGATGCCAAGAGGGCAAGGTCTTTTGACGGTGGTTCTTCAAAGGGTAGGCTTGATATCAAAGACAAGCCTAGATTCAAAAAGAGGTTTTCTAATAAATTTCCTTCCAAGTTCCCTAAGGCTCGTGATGATAAAGTGTGTAATCCTAATCCTCAAAAGGTAAGGGGTACTAGTTCACCAACCAAGAAGCCAACTTGTGGAAGGTGTGGCAAGAAGCATTATGGTGATTGCGTTAAGGGAACGAATAATTGTTTTGGTTGTGGTAAAAGTGGGCACAAAGTTTGAGATTACCCAAATGTGAAGGGTCAAGACAAGGAGAGTGTACAAGAAAGTTGTTCAAAAGTTGATGCTCCAAAGAAGAACCGCTTTTATACTCTCCGCTCTAGACGTGAGCAAGATACTTTCCCCAATGTGGTGACCAGTATGTTGAAAGTCTTTTCTATTGCTGTATATGCTTTATTTGATCCCGGTGCTACCTTTTCATTTGTTACATCTTTAGTATCTAAAAAGTTTGACATCTTGCCCGATATCTTGAATGAACCTTTCACGGTAACTACCCCGGTAGCTGAATCGGTGGTTGCAAAGAGGATATATCGAAATTGTCATATAATGTTGCCAATAGAGTTACTCATGTTTAACTAGTTGATCTTGATATGGTTGATCTTGATGTCATTTTGGGTATGGATTGGTTGCATGCTTGTTTTGCCTCCATAGATTGTAGAGCAAGGGTGGTGAAGTTGAACTTTCCAAATAAACCCGTTTTAGAGTTGAAGGGGGGAAATTCTATTCCTAGAGGTCGTATCATTTCTTGTTTGAAAGCTTGTAGGATGATCTATAAAGGGTGTTTATACCATATATTAAAAGTCCAAGATTTAGACTCCAAAATTCCTCCCATTGAGTCGGTCCTCATAGTGAAGGAATTTCATGAGGTCTTTCCTATTGATCTTCTCGGTATTCCTCCCAAACGAGAAATTGATTTTTGTAACGACTTGCTACCGGATACCAACCCATTTAAATTCCTCCTTATTGTATGGCTCCGGCCGAATTGAAAGAGTGAAAGGCTCAACTCAAAGATTTACTAGAAAAAGGCTTCATTAGACCAAGTATTTTTCTATGGGGTGCTCCGATTTTATTTGTAAAGAAGAAGGATGGGTCCCTTAGGATGTGCATGGATTATCGCCAATTCAATAAAGTCACTATGAAGAACAAATATCCTCTCCCTCGGATTGACGACTTGTTTGATCAATTCCAAGGGGAAATCTACTTTTCTAAGATTGACTTGAGATTGGGGTATCACCAACTTAGGGTGAGAGGTGAGGATATACCAAAAACGACATTTCAAACTAGATATGGTCACTATGAGTTCTTAGTAATGTCCTTTGGTTTCACTAACTCCCCGGTGGCATTTATGGATCTCATGAATAGGGTGTTTTGGAGTTACCTAGATTCATTTGTCATTTCCTTTATTTACAACATCTTGGTATATTCAAAAAATGAGGGTGAACACATGGACCATTTGAGGGTGGTGTTACAAGTGCTTAAGGAGAACAAATTATTTGCCAAGTATAGAAAATGTGAGCTTTGGTTGAGAACGGTAGCATTTCCTTGTCATATCATCTCTAGTGAGGGAGTTGAGGTTGATCCAAGGAAAACCGAGGCCGTCAAGAGTTGGCCTAGACCATTGACTCCAACTGACATTAGGAGTTTCTTTGGTCTAGTGGCTTATAATAAGAGGTTTGTGGATGTTTTTGCGTCCATTGCATATCCCTTTACTACTTTGACCCAAAAGAGTAAGAAATTTGAGTGGTCGGAGGCATGTGAAAGAGACTTCCAAATCTTGCTTACTTTCGCTCCGGTGTTGACTTTATCATAGGTTATGTAACGACCTGCTTAGTCGTTTTGAGCAGCAGATTTTATTTCAGGAAAAACTGTGTGAGTCGACGGAACCCACGACGGACCGTCATGGGCACGACGGGCCGTCGAGGGGGTCTCGTTCCAAAAGACTTAGACTTCTGAAATTTGGGTACTGAAATCGACTCTCTGAACTTGGAGACGGACCTGCAGGACGAACCGTCGTGGGCACGACGGACCGTCGCAGGTGTCTCGTTCCAGAACACTTAGACTTCTAAAATTTGGGTACTGAAATCGACTCTCTGAACTTGGCGACGGACCTGCAGGACGAACCGTCGTGGTCACGACGGACCGTCGCAGGTGTCTCGTTCCAGAACACTTAGACTTCTGAAATTTGGGTACTGAAATCGACTCTCTGAACTTGGCGACGGACCTGCAGGACGAACCGTCGTGGGCACGACGGACCGTCGCAGGTGTCTCGTTCCAGAACACTTAGACTTCTGAAATTTGGGTACTGAAATCGACTCTCTGAACTTGGCGACGGACCTGCAGGACGAACCGTCGTGGGCACGACGGACCGTCGCAGGTGTCTCGTTCCAGAACACTTAGACTTCTGAAATTTGGGTACTGAAATCGACTCTCTGAACTTGGCGACGGACCTGCAGGACGAACCGTCGTGGGCACGACGGACCGTCGCAGGTGTCTCGTTCCAGAACACTTAGACTTCTGAAATTTGGGTACTGAAATCGACTCTCTGAACTTGGCGACGGACCTGCAGGACGAACCGTCGTGGGCACGACGGACCGTCGCAGGTGTCTCGTTCCAGAACACTTAGACTTCTGAAATTTGGGTACTGAAATCGACTCTCTGAACTTGGCGACGGACCTGCAGGACGAACCGTCGTGGGCACGACGGACCGTCGCAGGTGTCTCGTTCCAGAACACTTAGACTTCTGAAATTTGGGTACTGAAATCGACTCTCTGAACTTGGCGACGGACCTGCAGGACGAACCGTCGTGGGCACGACGGACCGTCGCAGGTGTCTCGTTCCAGAACACTTAGACTTCTGAAATTTGGGTACTGAAATCGACTCTCTGAACTTGGCGACGGACCTGCAGGACGAACCGTCGTGGGCACGACGGACCGTCGCAGGTGTCTCGTTCCAGAACACTTAGACTTCTGAAATTTGGGTACTGAAATCGACTCTCTGAACTTGGCGACGGACCTGCAGGACGAACCGTCGTGGGCACGACGGACCGTCGCAGGTGTCTCGTTCCAGAACACTTAGACTTCTGAAATTTGGGTACTGAAATCGACTCTCTGAACTTGGCGACGGACCTGCAGGACGAACCGTCGTGGGCACGACGGACCGTCGCAGGTGTCTCGTTCCAGAACACTTAGACTTCTGAAATTTGGGTACTGAAATCGACTCTCTGAACTTGGCGACGGACCTGCAGGACGAACCGTCGTGGGCACGACGGACCGTCGCAGGTGTCTCGTTCCAGAACACTTAGACTTCTGAAATTTGGGTACTGAAATCGACTCTCTGAACTTGGCGACGGACCTGCAGGACGAACCGTCGTGGGCACGACGGACCGTCGCAGGTGTCTCGTTCCAGAACACTTAGACTTCTGAAATTTGGGTACTGAAATCGACTCTCTGAACTTGGCGACGGACCTGCAGGACGAACCGTCGTGGGCACGACGGACCGTCGCAGGTGTCTCGTTCCAGAACACTTAGACTTCTGAAATTTGGGTACTGAAATCGACTCTCTGAACTTGGCGACGGACCTGCAGGACGAACCGTCGTGGGCACGACGGACCGTCGCAGGTGTCTCGTTCCAGAACACTTAGACTTCTGAAATTTGGGTACTGAAATCGACTCTCTGAACTTGGCGACGGACCTGCAGGACGAACCGTCGTGGGCACGACGGACCGTCGCAGGTGTCTCGTTCCAGAACACTTAGACTTCTGAAATTTGGGTACTGAAATCGACTCTCTGAACTTGGCGACGGACCTGCAGGACGAACCGTCGTGGGCACGACGGACCGTCGCAGGTGTCTCGTTCCAGAACACTTAGACTTCTGAAATTTGGGTACTGAAATCGACTCTCTGAACTTGGCGACGGACCTGCAGGACGAACCGTCGTGGGCACGACGGACCGTCGCAGGTGTCTCGTTCCAGAACACTTAGACTTCTGAAATTTGGGTACTGAAATCGACTCTCTGAACTTGGCGACGGACCTGCAGGACGAACCGTCGTGGGCACGACGGACCGTCGCAGGTGTCTCGTTCCAGAACACTTAGACTTCTGAAATTTGGGTACTGAAATCGACTCTCTGAACTTGGCGACGGACCTGCAGGACGAACCGTCGTGGGCACGACGGACCGTCGCAGGTGTCTCGTTCCAGAACACTTAGACTTCTGAAATTTGGGTACTGAAATCGACTCTCTGAACTTGGCGACGGACCTGCAGGACGAACCGTCGTGGGCACGACGGACCGTCGCAGGTGTCTCGTTCCAGAACACTTAGACTTCTGAAATTTGGGTACTGAAATCGACTCTCTGAACTTGGCGACGGACCTGCAGGACGAACCGTCGTGGGCACGACGGACCGTCGCAGGTGTCTCGTTCCAGAACACTTAGACTTCTGAAATTTGGGTACTGAAATCGACTCTCTGAACTTGGCGACGGACCTGCAGGACGAACCGTCGTGGGCACGACGGACCGTCGCAGGTGTCTCGTTCCAGAACACTTAGACTTCTGAAATTTGGGTACTGAAATCGACTCTCTGAACTTGGCGACGGACCTGCAGGACGAACCGTCGTGGGCACGACGGACCGTCGCAGGTGTCTCGTTCCAGAACACTTAGACTTCTGAAATTTGGGTACTGAAATCGACTCTCTGAACTTGGCGACGGACCTGCAGGACGAACCGTCGTGGGCACGACGGACCGTCGCAGGTGTCTCGTTCCAGAACACTTAGACTTCTGAAATTTGGGTACTGAAATCGACTCTCTGAACTTGGCGACGGACCTGCAGGACGAACCGTCGTGGGCACGACGGACCGTCGCAGGTGTCTCGTTCCAGAACACTTAGACTTCTGAAATTTGGGTACTGAAATCGACTCTCTGAACTTGGCGACGGACCTGCAGGACGAACCGTCGTGGGCACGACGGACCGTCGCAGGTGTCTCGTTCCAGAACACTTAGACTTCTGAAATTTGGGTACTGAAATCGACTCTCTGAACTTGGCGACGGACCTGCAGGACGAACCGTCGTGGGCACGACGGACCGTCGCAGGTGTCTCGTTCCAGAACACTTAGACTTCTGAAATTTGGGTACTGAAATCGACTCTCTGAACTTGGCGACGGACCTGCAGGACGAACCGTCGTGGGCACGACGGACCGTCGCAGGTGTCTCGTTCCAGAACACTTAGACTTCTGAAATTTGGGTACTGAAATCGACTCTCTGAACTTGGCGACGGACCTGCAGGACGAACCGTCGTGGGCACGACGGACCGTCGCAGGTGTCTCGTTCAAGAACACTTAGACTTCTGAAATTTGGGTACTAAAATCGACTCTCTGAACTTGGCGACGGACCTGCAGGACGAACCGTCGTGGGCACGA